>NC_090931.1:723377279-723677418 GCF_040938575.1 Ambystoma mexicanum
AACGTAACAGCCGTATGCTGAAATGTTTGGAAGCAAGGTCAAACACTAGGCTACAAAGCCAACAGTTTGGACTGAGAGCGAAAGGACCACATTATGAAAAATTATAGTGCACACTTGTGCTTGCCACACTTTATACCTAATGCAGAAGTACAATTGACTCTCTGTGTCCTATAATTGTACACTGGAACATAGGAAATTAACTCTTACAAGAAGCTCTGTGCATTGGGCACTCTTATTCAATGGTCATGCACAAAATACACATAAATGCAGCAATATTTATTACAGTTTAAGGGAAATGTCCATTTCTGTACACTAAAATTATGAATCTTTGTCCTGGCCTGTAGCGGTTTGTCCATGTCGGATTTCAGACATTTTGGATGATAAGAGCTTTCGCTCATGGGCTGAAGAGACACGTTATGTGGCGTGTTTCCAGTCTCAGAGAGTTTTCAGAGAGGCTCAAGTATGACCTGCTAAGTGTGACATACATACATAAAATCTCACTGCATGAAGGAGCCAGCAGGTACGATAACATAGACCCAGGGCAGCCCAGGTTGAAACATAGAGCTTCCTGCACATATTTATTGTGACACTGGAGACACCTAAATACTGTATTGTCACCACTCCCTCCCAGGACCGCCCAATTTCAACCTTTACAATTAACTGCCTTCACCATCCTTTTTTAACACTGACACACTGAATAGCATCAAATGCCTTTATCACTGGACAACACTGAGCGTTTTCACCACAGAACACCATCCCATTCACATGCCTTTAACATAAAGCAGCACCGACAGGAGTGTAGCACCTTTGGCAGCAGTGTAAACATCTGTTTCGAGAGTAGCATCACAGAGCAGCATTAATGTTTTATACATTAGGCTGCACAATTGGTAACTCTGTCCTGACTTTGCCGCAGCAGATAACCTCTTCAGAACCAGTCCTGCCTGATTTGCCTAAACTGTAGTCGGACCTCCTCCATTTGTGGAGCCCTCCCAGAGATTAGTACCCCAAAGAAGTGAGGGCCCATTCCCGGCCCGGGCTATCTTAAAATGGATAGACAAGTGCACACTGTCTCGGACTTGCGACCAGAGACCCAGTGCCCACTAGTGAGCATCAGGGTGGCTGCCTCCAACAAACCAACTGAGCTGCACCATAAACACCTTATACACAGATGAGCAACATGGACAGCCAAGTCCCTAACAACCCCTGGGCCCACATTATGAGAAATGGAGTTCAATTGAATACTTGGGGCCAGGCTTGATTAAATATGGAGGGTGGGGACAGGAAGATGAAGGTAAAAGGGGAATGTGAATTTGGAGCATGTAGACACTTCAATTATTAGAATGATACAATTTCCAAAAACTTCACATCAACCAGGACACCTAGACCCTGCATGCGCACCAGGACAGGACCTTTCACCTTTCCCTGCACCCGGTCTGTCCAGGGAAGCTCTTCCATGTGGGCCGAGTCCATATTACTTTAAGTGTGTTGTTCCGGCATTCATTCAAATTGGCAATCCTGCATGCATACATTTATGTACACACAAACGGGTCATTTTAGGATTCAGCGTTCCCCTCTCCCATGGTGCACATTTGTAAGGACTACTACAAAGGCCAGCCCTCCACCACTGTCTAGCCCACACAGATACAGGTGTTGCAAGCAATGACCCACGCAGTCCACAACACGTCTACCTTCCGCACCAGCTCCGAATACAGCGCCAGAAACAGCATCAAGTTTAGGTCATCTTATGCTCCCTCCACCGTATGCCATGGATGGGAGGGATGCTGCTGCCTGCAACAGGTGTTTGAGAAAACTTGATCTTCATTCAAAAGACACTCCTTTAGTCTGATTGTAAATGTGTTTTTTTCATATTTGTTTTTGTCTGTGCTCAAACATCACCTTGTGGTTTGAGTTGCATGTGTTGTTAGTAATGCTGACACAATTATTGCACAGCCATGAAAGACACTGACTGAGTGGCTGTGTTCTGGCCCTTTCTTGACTAACAGAGATAGTAACAATTAATTACAAACACTTCACTTGACTGTTCTCGTTCAAAGTGACTACGTCTTCTCCGACTCTCGGCCCACAATGGCCCATTAAATTTTGTGTTTTTAGTACTTACTGTGTGTAACCCACGTGCACAAATTCTGTCTACAGAGACTCTCCATTGCAGTTTACACCTGGGCCAGGCAGCTCGAATAGGCACCTCATCATTGTCAGGTGTGCTTTGCTAGAGGCATGTTCCCTCCTTTGTCATCAACACTTCTTTTCGAATATATGCGCATTGTGCTGGGTTTGGTACCCAGCAACACACCAATGTGTATGACGGCCCACGCATCTTGAGCATTATTGGCTGCCACTGCCAGCCTGCTACATATCAACCAACCCCTGCCTGAGAGGGTGTGGCTCAAGAGTCATCCCCCTGTCAGCCCCACCCAAGGCAGGCAAAAGTAAACTTGATGTAGAGCCCATTCCCCATGACAGGAAATGTTGGTGTTCTCAAAGAGAATGTGGAGCTGCCTGTCTGGCGCCAAGCGAGTGGATGGCTGGGGCACTAGCAGCCCCATGACTCATTCTATTGGTGCATCATCAAAGCAAAGTTAACACTTAGTAAGTGTTAACATTTCTTTGATGATGTTCTCCGATTGACACTGTATTCATTCTAATCTTAAATACAACTGTTTGCCGCTGTAGGGTGAGCTGGTGGCAGGCTGTATGAGGCATCGTAACAAGTACAATTTCAGTTACAAAAATCCAACCCAGCTACATGGATATTAATGTGGTTTATAAAACCGGCCCCAGAGTGCCTTAAAAATTGGGCCCTAGGGCCATCCAAAGTCCATTTTGGGCTTGCCAGTGGCAGAATGGCAGATAGGCCAGTCCGTCCCTGAATGTAGCGTCTTCTACTGATGATGGACTACTGCCCTATTCTTGTAGCTCCCTCTGGGAATTTCTAATGATTCCCTACACTTCTGATGCCCCACAATGTGATCAACGAATTATAAACGGGTAACTGTCTCATTACACTCTCTCTCCTTCCTTCTCACACCTGTCCCTCCTCTTGTACTTCTTATATCTCTCTGCTGTTCCCTTCCTACTCTCTCCTCTATGCCCACCTCTGATTTCCTAGTCTTTCTCTATCTGTCTCTTTCCTCGCCCTTCCCCACCTTCTTCTTCTTGCCTTTCTCTCTCCTCTTCTTTCTCTCCAATCTTTGTACTCTCTCCTATCTCCCTCCTCTTCTATCACTCCTTTTTTGACACTCCTTCTCTGTCTCTCGCTACACTCCACTTCCACTTCTCCATCCTCTCTGCCACTTCTCTCCTCCTCTTTCTCTCCGGTCATTGTGCACACTACCGTTTTGTCCTATGCTGCACTCCTTCTATTATTCTCTCCAACCTCTGTTCTACCCCTATCTTTTTATCTTTAACAAACACATCCTCTCTCCATTTCACTCCCTCATTCTCTCTCTTGCAATCTCATCTTCCACCTACTACTCTCACTCTTTCCTATCTTTCACACCTTCTCTCTGCTTCCACCCACTCTAACATTCACTCTCACAATGACAATTCTGAACTTTCCCAACTGGTGCCATCCTCAATCACATTTAATACCTCACCTGCACTTGCATCCAACAGATCCACAGACTTTTTAGTGCTGTGTTTGACCTTCGGTCTTCCTCCTGGTTTCCTGGTCCATCAGCACTCCACCTGACCTCACCTGAACACTTTACATTCTGTATGTAGCATGCATGCTTTCATTAACCACGTCCTCTGGTTCATGTGTTACCTCTCCTTACCCATTGGCCCCATGCTCCCCACGCTTCATCTGAGAGCTGCAACAACTGTAAGTCTAAGGTTTTCCCTGGGACCAGGCTTTCTCAATACATAGGTTTACAAACCATGTTAAGCCCTGACCCTTTTTTGTTCATCAGATTTCATGCAGTCTGGTCTGTTCAGGTTCAGGTTCACCAGTCAATTTGTTTTACTTATTATTCATAATGCTACCCTTCAGGCTGGTAAATTGGTGGGAGGTTGTCATGATCACCAGTGGATCCCCTCATTGCTCTAGCAATCCAACACATCTTCATACCAACATGACACAACGTGCCAGGAAAGGGGAAGACTGGACAGGCACTCACAGTTGCCATAGGATTGCCTTGTACAATGTATGGGAGTGTTCCCTCCAAGATAGCCGCTGCTTATGCCCATTCTGATTCACCATCAATATGGCCGACTGCAGGCCCACAAACCATCTTGCAGGACTGCAGACTAGTGCGCACAGGTGTCATAAGAGCCACACCACATGCTTTTCTCCTCGCGTTGAAGTTCTCTGCTTAAAGCAGAGCAGCGCTTACCGCAGGCTCCCATGTCACTCTCTCAGCTTCCAGCTGCTCCGATCATAGAAGAAAGAAGGCAAGTTAAAGCGGAATTAAAGCAAAAACACAGCAGAGGCAAAGTCCTTACTCACTGTGCCACGCTTCCATTCCCCGGCATTCTAGGCATCCCAGTGCTGCATCCGTCCCTCAGCAGCTCCAGGCTCCCTCAGCAATGGATGCTACAGCCCCGGCATCTACAAGGAAAGGTAAGAGAAAGTAAGGCCACGAAAGCGTATAAGCAAGCACATCATTTGCAGACAATATAAAGCAGCAACCAAGGGCATGCATGCGAGAAGTAGCAGAAAAGAAAAACACGTGCAAGTTAGAAAACACAGAGAAAGAATAGCGCACAGCTACAAGAGCTAAGAGGGTACAACAGTGCAGAGGTACCAGAGGGGGTCATTACTAGTTTGGAGGTAGCCATGGCTACTAGCGCCATGGCTGCCTCCAAACCCGGGTCCGGGTCCGGTTTCACTGAATGGGGACTTAACGGGACATTCCGACCTATGCAGACCCAGTAAGTCCCCATTCAGTAAACAATTCCCCATTCCCATTTGAGTCCCCATAGGGTTCAATGGGAATGGGGAAGGCGCTAATAACAATCCTGCAAATTGCGGGCCCTTTATTAGCTCCAAGGTCCCTTAACGGGTCCGGCAAAGAATGGCTGGTCAGACCAGCCGTTCCTGCTGGGACCCGCTAAGGGACCTCGGTATAGGGCGGTAAGGGTTTACCGGCACCGGCATCCTTACCGGTGCCCGTAAACCCTTACCGCCCAACTCGGAATGACTCCCAAAGACTCAAAGCACAAAGCAGCACAAAGACAAGAGACTAAAAAGCAGAAAGGAAGTGAAGCAGACATTAAAGACAGTAAGCAACCCATACAACAAGCCACAGCTGGTCTGAGCAGCATCAGTGAAGCAACTGACATGGATGAAAACCAGGAACCACGATCACGTTTGACATTCAACAGGTGAGCCCAGCCTTCCATGGGAGGGGGTGATAGAGAGGGTCCATTACACAGGAATATTTCACACGTTTTGGTTTTAGGAACCCATATCCCGCACAACACTGGCTATCCTTGGGTTGCAGCATCCTATACAAATCTCCTGCTCTTGCCATCCCACACCTGGTTGGTGTTTATCTTAGTGAAACACGGGTTTGGGGTAGGGAATGGTGTGGAACTATCATTAGGGAGTCCAGATGCTCCTGCAGAGACCAAGGTAAGCGTTACAGAGGTACTGTGAATGGGAGCTTTTTGGTCTGCGTCTCTTTTAATCTTGTCCTCTTGTTGCTGCAATGATTTCTGTGTTTCAGGGCCTGCAACTGAAAAAAGAAAATATTGACTTGCAGAGAGGCTGGTAGAAACTGGTTGATTGACATTGGTAGTCACATGAACCATGAACAAGGCACACTCAGGGGGCTGAGAGACCACCCCAACTCCCTAATCTTGCCTCTAGGTTTGTATTGGATCTGGCATATGCCCTGGTTGGCCGCCTTCCCCAGGTCAGCACATGTCCCTGTCCCTTCTGATTGGGTCAAGCCCCTGAACATGTCAGAGTGTCTAGTGACCTCAACCCATATTTGTATGCCAGTACAATGCTGTTTCCATATCTACTAGCAAGGGCGCTAGAAACCTCCATATATCTGGAGTATCCTTGCACTCTTCACAATGAATGATGATTCAATCATTATCCTGATGTGCCTGCACACTTGGGTGTTTTGAAGGTCTTGGGAGAATGGATTACCCCTCATGCCTACTTCTCGAATGGGCCCAGCCTGCGCTTACTAGTTTGAATCCAAGCAGGGATCACTCTGGCCTTCATCCTTCCAAGTTCAATAACTTGGGATATTGCCACAGCGATTACAGTGCTTAGAAGCAAGAGGTATTTTGCATTAACACTTTTATAAAACCCCAGTGCTCTTGTCATAAATTAGTGTGGGGTCATTTATCGACAGGTGGAGTGCAAAAAGTAAGGCATAAAAGCAAAGAGTTAGCTAATGGCACATTATTTGTATGCTAAAAAAAGCCTAATTACATATCCAACATTTGAGCAGTGCTTGGAGTTACTGGATAGAGAACTACATCAAGAAGAACGTTTGGCAGGTGAATTGGCAAAAGAGACTCCTGAAGTAAATCAGGATTTTGCAGCAGGAAGTCAAAATGTGCTTGGCAAGCCAAATAGTACAAACTGATGTTGAGCTTGCCATGGAAGAAGTATTGATATTGATATTGATATTTTATTTCTATTGCGCTCGTACACGTGTTTCAGAGCGCGACAAAGCAAGGGAGGGGAACAGGGGAGAACAAAACAGCGATCTTACTAGGCCCAGTGACATTGAGAACACGCAAGTGCATGGGAAAGGGGGATGCGAAAAGTGCATGGAAGGGGGAGAAGTGGAAAGTGCGAAGCAGAGGGGAAACAGATAAATAATAATAAATAAATAAATCATGAAGGCAACAAACAGTGGTAGTGCAGCCAGAAATGTGCAAGTGCTAGGTTTAAGGCAGCAGGCAGAGTAGGTCTGATAAGTGCAGGAAGAAAAAGGGGGGGCTGGATGGGTACAGATACAGACCCCAGTGCAAGGGGTGGCCCGGAGGCAGTGCGGGAGGGTGGCAGGGTGAGCAGGTACCTGGGCCCGGAGGACAGCGGGTTGCCCGGTGCACGGTGCCAAGAGAGAACAGATCAGCAGGGCAGAGGGGGGGCGAAGCTAGAAGAAAAAAGGAAAGTCTTGAGGTAGTTCTGGAACCAGAGATGGTTCTCCTCAAGTTTTAGAGTGGCAGGAAGGCCGTTCCAGAGGGAGGCCCCAGCCAAAGACAGAGATCTACCCCCAGCTAATTTCTTTGAAAAACAACTGACCCTGAGGGAGTTAGAGGTAGTGGAGCGAACATCTCGAGAGGGGAGGTATTTGCAGAGGGATAGCTGAAGGTATTTTGTACCCAGGCCCCAGAAAGCCTTTTGGACAATGCAGAGGGTTTTGAATTTAATCCTTGCATCCACTGGGAGCCAATGAAGAGATTTCAGACCTGGAGAGATACAATCCCACGGCTTGAGGCCAAGGACAGGTCTTGCAGTCCTGTTCTGGATTATTTGCAAAGGGCGTAGAGTAGAGGCAGGTAGATTTAGAAAGAGGCTGTTACAATAGTCCAACCTACAGAGAACCAGAGCTTGGGATACCATGAGCTTCTGGGGGAAGGATAGGAAAGGCAGAGTACCTCTGAGGAGGTTCATTAAGAAGTTTGTCTTTTTAGAGACCTCAGAGATGTGGGCGAAGAAGGAAAGGATGGAGTCAAAGATGACCCGAGGTTCTTAGCCTCGCAGGTGGAGGTAGGAGGAGGGCCAAGGGAAGCCGGCCAGAGAGGTGTGCTGATGAGGAGGATCTCCATCTTGCTGGCATTCAAACAAAGATCATTGGTGGCACACCAATCTTGAATGGCAGTTAGGCAATCAGAGATGATAGAGGGAGAGGAGGTGGCCGAGGGCAGCCTGAAAATGAGTTGAGAGTCATTGGCGTAGCACCGGAAATTTGAGCAGAAAATGGCAATGAAGTGTGTGAGAGTTGGCAGGTATTGGTTGAAAAGGCAGGGCGAGAGGTTAAACCCTTGCGGAACACCATAGGTAGAGAGGAAGATAGATGATAGGAAGGACCCAAGTAGAAACTGCAATGCAATAAACTAAAGTTGCAGATGCAAATTGTGAGGCAATAGTTAGTAAACTTAATGTAGAGCAAAAACATATTTTTTGTAAAATTAAAGATTCTTGCATGGTTCACAGCATGGCAAGCATGAACGTTCTTGTGTGCAATACAAACTTGTATTGTTGTATGTAAGTGGACAAGCTTGAAAAGGTAAATGTATTTTAATTCATGCAATAAGAGCTATGATCCAACATTTAACACATTAATCTATCTTTGTCATGTATTGCAACTGTTCCAACAGGTTTAGCAGCATTTAATGTAGGAGGTGTTACTTTACATTGACTGTTGATGCTCCAAGTGGAGTATGACAGCAAACTAGAGTATCGAAAACATGTAACGAGTTCAGCAAAAGAATTAGTTCTTAGAAAAATAATAACCTTGATTGTAGATGAACTAAGTATGGTGTCTAACTTGACGCTAGCTTTCATTCATTTGCAAATGCAAGAGGTTTTGGAGACTAACTACAATGTTTTGTTTGGAGGTAAACATGTTCTTGTTTTTGGAGGTTTGTTACAATTAATTCCTGTGAAAGGTCAACCAGTTTTCAATATGCTACAATCTAAGGAAAGTCAAAAAAGTAAAGCAAGTATCGGTCATTATAACCTTTGGAATTGTTTTGAATTCCAGGAATTTACCATTAATATGAGGCAATGTGCAGACTAACAGGCCGATTCATGTAATTCCTCTCAAAAGTGTCGCATGCGGCTGGCGCACACCGTGCCCGTGCGAATGTCTGCGCCAGCCGCATGCGATAAAATCAATTCCCGCGCACAGCGTATTCATGGATTCTCGCCTCCAAAAGCAGACGTGGCGCAGAGTGGCGCAGCGACCCTGCAGCAGCGCCAGTTACGCCCCCAAGAAGGCCCTCACGCAAGGAAAAGCCATCAAGATCGCAAAACCATTGCAAAGGGCTGCGCCAACACTGTACCAGTTTACCAGACTGGCAAAAGCGGGGAACGCGTATTACGGGTGTCGGGAACACGCGAGCGTGAGAAGATTCACACGCGATCGGGCCAGGGGGAGCGTGTGCGTGTATATCAGGGGTGCGCGAGAAGTTCTACACGCGAATGGCCTGGGTGCGTGTATTTCAGGAGTGCGCGGGAAGTTCCACACGCGATTGGCCTGGGCGCGTGTATTTCAGGGGTGCGCGGGAACTCCCACACGCAATTGCCCTGGGCGCGTGTATTTCAGGGGTGCGTGGGAAGTTTCACACGCGATTGCCCTGGGCGCGGGAAGTTTCACACGTGATTGGCCTGGGCGCGTGTATTACAGGGGTGCGCGGGAAGTCTCACACGCGATTGCCCTGGGCACGTGTATTTCAGGGGTGCGCATGAAGTTCCACACACGATTGGGCTGCATGCATGTATTTCAGGGGTGCACGGGAAGTTTCACACGCGATTGGGCTGCGTGCGTGTATTTCAGGGGTGCGCGGGAAGTTTCACACGCGATTGGGCTGCGTACGTGTATTTCAGGGGTGCGCAGGAAGTTTCACACGCGATTGGGCTGTGTGCGTGTATTTCAGGGGTGCGCGGGAAGTTTCACATGCGATTGGGCTGCGTGCGTGTATTTCAGGGTTGCGCGGGAAGTTTCACATGCGATTGGGCTGCGTGCATGTATTTCAGGGGTGCGCGGGAAGTTTCACATGCGATTGGGCTGCGTGCGGGTATTTCAGGGGTGCGCGGGAAGTTTCACACGTGATTGGGCTGCATGCGGGTATTTCAGGGGTGCGTGGGAAGTTTCACACGCGATTGGGCTGCGTGCGGGTATTTCAGGGGTACGCGGGAAGTTTCACACGCGATTGGGCTGCGTGCGTGTATTTCAGGGGTGCGCGGGAAGTTTCACACGCGATTGGGCTGCGTGCATGTATTTCAGGGGTGCGCGGGAAGTTTCACATGCGATTGGGCTGCGTGCGTTTATTTCAGGGGTGCACGGGAAGTTTCACACGCGATTGGGCTGCGTGCGGGTATTTCAGGGGTGCGCGGGAAGTTTCACACGCGATTGGGCTGCGTGTGTGTATTTCAGGGGAGCGCAGTGAGCACCACACGTGAATTGCACGTGTGGGTCCTCCCAGGTGTTCCCTCTACACCCTCCACGGCCCCTGCAGGTGGCTCACACCACAGGGGCCTACCCTGCACTTGTCCTGCAGCCACCCCATCCACCATGGCTATGCCCCCCAGCCAACCCACATGTCAACTTGCACTACTGCCCACCAACGCATGTCCCCCTGCACCCCCAGCCACCAGGGGCACCCTCCACCAGGCCCCCACCCATGTCTCCCACCCCTCTCCCCCCAGCACTGCGGGGCACCTGCCAGCAGACTCCCACCCACCCCACCCCCCAGCACTGTGGGGCACCTGCCAGCAGGCCCCCACCCATGTCCAACTCATGTCTCCCAGCCCCCACCCCCCAGCAGTGTAGGGGCACCCTCCACCAGGCCCTCGCCCATGTCCCATCCATGCCCCACTGCACCTGGGTCCCAACAATCCCCAATCATGTCCGTAATGGCCATCCTCCCCTGCCAAAAGGCCCAACCAACTATCACATCCACCCACATATCAAAGGCAATTACATGTTACACACCCAATGTAAATAATGCAAATGAACACATGTCTGTCACACACAATGGCTGCAAGTGAATGTTAAAACACCCAACATGACATGCATGAAAGCAATGAGATGATATGACACATTGAAGGATGAAAATAAAAATGTATTGAAAATCAATTTGAATGGAAATGAAATGAGAAAAACCACAAAGCAAAACAACCAAAAGAAGATGAATGTCCATGAAAAAAATCAAAAACACACAGCACAATCAAAATGAATGGTGTCCAAAGTCACAGTCAGAAAAGTAATCCAAGTGTAAATGATAAACAAAAACCATTGCTCCATGGCGATGAAAAAAATCCCAAAATAAAAGAATCCATTGAAGAACTATTTACAAGATAATCCCGGGTCCATGAGCCCCACCAAATAAAACCTAACTATGACAACTAACAAAAAATTGAACAATATACAAAAATGTGGCGCATTGTCCAATTGCAACCAAATAAAAAAAATAATCAAAGGAAACCTAACACTAACTATATAACTATATACAAAGGCGGCGGGCAAGTCCAGCGGCTCACTCCGTGGTGTTCCGGGCCAGGGCATCATCGAAAACCTGTTCGATGTCCCGGAGGCGGTCCTGTTCCATGACCCCGAGGGTCCGCAGGGACGACGCCGTCTCCTCCTCCAACCCCCTGCGGATTGCCTCGAGGCACTCGGCCCGCCTCAGGGCCCTCCGCATGGAGTTCTCCACCCTGACCATTGTGAGCAGCGCCTCTTCCGCCCGCCGCCGCTCCGCACCTATATGCTGGCCCAACCGCTGCCACACGGAAGACACTTCCCGTCCTGGGTCCTCCTGCCCTCCGGCCGATGCCTGCCCCTCCGATGTTGATGGCCCCGAGCCATGATGCCTCCCACGTTGACTCCGCTGCTGCCTCCGATGCCACTTCCTCTGCCAGCATGATGGCATCCAGGCTGATGGAATCCACCGACGCCGTCGTGCACGTGCCCTGCCTAATGATTCCGGCACATCCTCCATCTGCTGGGGTACAGTTGCTGTGGTGTCCACCCCTGCTGGACCTCTGACTCCCGACTGTGGCAGGGATGGGATCCCCACCGAGCTCGCTGCATTGGTCAGGGCAAGTCCACAGGGGGCACTGGTGGCATCTGGGCCGGAAGACGGCAAGGAGAACGACTGGCGTATAGTCTCCACAGAGGAGGAGAGGGCCGCCAGATTGGCCGACACATGCAGGAAACCCCCGAACATGGACGATCCCAATTGGGCCACGTCGGCACGGTGCTCTTCGTGATGACGTGCGTGCTCCTCTTGGGAAGCATGCACGTCATCACGAATCACAGCCGTGCGCATCGCGACCCCAATCAGGACCTTCTCCACACGGCCAGGGGTCCCCTCGTCCGCAGGTGGAGGGGAGTCAGATGACATGGACATCCCCTCTACCTGCGGACGGGCCTGGGACGGGGCATCCCTGCTGGTGCATGGTGGTGCACCCACAGGGCCAGGGACAGCGACATGCACAGGCCCCTCCACGGTGACCTGTGCTGCCTCCTGCCCCTTCCCCTGGACTGCACCACTTGCACCAGCAGGGATGCCCCCACCAGGCCCCATGTGCGCCTCAGTGGCGGCCTCCTCCTCCTCTGTGGAAACCACCTACCTGGATGGCTCCTCACCGTCTTCCGCCGTAGCAGGCCCCTGTGGGGGCTCACCCACCCCTTCCGCTGCAGCCGTGGGGGCATCCCTGCCGCCTTGCTCCACAGCGCCGTCTCCGCCCTCTTCTTCACTAGCCGCTGCGTAGGGAGACATAGAACACAAGCATCAGGGTACTGTACAATGGTCCCCTAGACAGGAAGCAATAGCAGATGAGTGCCACTGTCAAAGTACACTTCTATCATGTCCCTCCACAACACATGTGTCAGTCCAGGCAAAACACACACAGTGACAGTCATGGTGCATTCCATGGACATTTCCATACATGTCCAATGGACTCTCGAAACATACAATGTAATGGAACTCACATGCATCATGGGTCATGCCTATCACATGCACACACTTCACCTCAGTCACATCCATCTGGCCCTGTACACCCCAATCACAGTGGATACAAGGAGACTAGGCTGCATCAGTGAATCTGTAAATTGTCACAGACATGTGTCATGCATCCATGGCATTCACAAGTCACAGACATGCAGGTCAGGCACACAGACATGGATACCATATATGTACCTGGCATCATCACCCATCCCTCACGCCCACCCATGTCCAGGAACAGAGACTGCCATGCTCTCATGTGTACAATCTGCATAGGGCTCCCCAGGTCGCATTTAAACACATGCAACAACCGTGCGGTTCACACATCACTGGTCGCACATGCATTACCATGATGTCCCTGCACACATACATGCGTACATGGCCTATGTCACACATACAGGCAAGTATCAGACAACCAGCACACTGAAACATGCCCTGTCTCACACAGCAATGCTTGGCCACTTACCGCTCAACTCCAGACGGGTCTCCCTCTCAAGGACCTGGGCGTGGAGCGCTGGGTGTACGCGTTCCAGGACCCTCATCTGGATGGAACTCATGCGGCCCCTGCCCCCCTCCACGAGGCGCCGGGCCTTTATGAGGGTCCTGGACCTCAAGTCCTCCCAGCGCTTCTTGACCTTCTGGATGGTGCGGGTTGCCACCCCCTCCGCGTGTGGAAATCGAAATAATATTGTACCTCCTATCGCATTGTTTGAATGTATGTTGGCCTACGCCAAGTTGTCTAAAAACATTGTGGACATAGATTCCGCTGCAAGGTCTTGACCTTAATGTATTGTGCAAATCGCCATCTTGGATTAAACCGCCATTTTAGGTACTCTTGCCGAATGACATTTTGAGTGGGATTCTGGCCGTTGTGACCTCCGCACACATGAATAAGTAATATGCCCGCAGGCCACTTGTTGGGGTCGTGAACTGAGACCTTGTCCTATCCTTGACCTATGTGTAAATGAACGACTGTATCAGCGGAACTGATCAAATTGCATACATTATGGGATTGACCTGGCAACAAACCCTAGGCCTGGTCCGAAGAATGGTTAACCCGCGAGGGGGTTGGCCAAGGCTGGATACAAAGTATAAAAACCCGCGTCTCCCAATGTTCGGTCTCTCACACGAACACGGCGAACTACCGTTGATGGTTCGTTCTGTTACTCTGAGGGCCGAATAGCTATCCGTATGTCAATTGACTTTGGTAATTGTTGTAACTTTGAATAAAGCGCTTTGTTTGTCCTTTGTAACCTGTGTTGGTGTGTTTCTTTTGGGCTTCCCGGCCTCATATCAATTTTTCTGTTTCCACAGTTTTCGCCCGAATAGGGACCCTCAAGATTGATGCTGGATCATTGAAGGTTGACGCAGACTATCGAACCGGGAGCGGATGGTGTGATTCTGCGGGCCCGACCGATCGAGACGCGATACCTCGGCAGCGCTGCACGATCCGATCCTTGGACGATAGTCGTGTGGTCTGATATGGCATCTTGACGAGGGTCCAATTTTGAGGCGGGCAGATTTGCCGAAACAACCAAAACACAAGGTAAAATTCGTTAGGTAAGTTCTTTGTAAACCGTACGGTCCTCCTTAGGTTTGGTCAGGTGCAGTCGTGACCCGGCTCTTAATTTAACCCTGACACTTTGAATTTGGCGTATTGTATCTGCAGACACAATTATTGAACCAGGTAACACCAATTTTTTGTGAAATGCCTGGGAAATTGTCTAGCTGTTTTAGGGCTCTGTTCCGCAGCGATCGACAATCCTTGGAATTTAGCCGCCCGGCACCACAGGAGGGGTCGCCGGCGTGTACTATGTACTGTAAGTATGGCATTGGAAGTATAGTATTTAATGATATTTGGCACAGACAGACCAGACATGCCTCCGAATTTCAGTGGCCAATCAACGGTAGTTTTGAAATCCCCCGTATTGAATACTTAGAATCGATCTTGTTAAAGAAAAAGGCTAGACCAGCAGCCTTTGATGTGTTACAAAATTGGAAGAAAGAAGTATTGCAGCAGCTTAAAAGTAGGGATAAACATGCACGTCATCATAAAACAAACGCTGAAAAAGCATTATTATATGATAAAGAAAAGCAGACAGAATCAGTTAAAAATATGGATAGAACCTTTTCACTCGGGATCCAGAAAATGTATCCCTCTAAAGATTTCCATGTGTCTGAGGAATTTATTGAGAAATTATTAAATGAACGCAGGCCCAATGCCTCAGCGCCACCTCCGTATGCTCCTGATTTGGGCACTTTGCCCATTCCTGCTGTTGTTCCTGTTGCTATTCCTGTTCCCCCTGTACAGCCTATTGTTCCTAGTCCCTTGGTTGTTGTTCCTCCGCCTATCGCACCGCCCCTTCCCCCTGCACCTGCACCGTTGTTAAATTTACCTATACCTCCGCTCCCGAGTGGCCCCGTATTGATTGGAGTTGATCCAGGTGCAGGGTCAAATATTGTGACTCGTAGTACTGTTTCTGCAGATAGGAAACAGGAATTGTTTGCATGGGCTAAGCATTGCATGAAGAAAGGTGATCAAGCTAATGTTTTTTTACATTATCTAATTTGAATAGTTTTCCCGAGAAAAATGTTTTTATCGAAGGTTTGGGGACTCATTTGTGTGTGATGTGGGGTAGATTACAAAATTCGGATCTTCCACAAGGGGTGAGAGATCTGAATGCTTTGGCACTTTCGAGGGACACAGAGCAGAAAGTATATGGACATGTTGAAAGATTGTTTGAGTTTAGGAAAGAAATCACGAGATGAGGATGATGAAGACGATAGAATATATGTACAGAAACGGTTCCTTCCATGCCGTAGAGCGGCACCTGAGGAAGTACGAATTTGTACCAAAGATGCGGTTCGATGGATCTCAGATTCATCGATACCGCCAGACGAAGTGTATGACACGTATAGTGAGTATACAGTAGAGATGCAAAGAAAAGTAATTCAGGTGATGGTGCAGCACCTACAAGAGGAATATGTAAGGAAGAAGGTTAGTTGCCCCATAGAACTATTGGGGATTTGTAAAAGGGCTTTTTCGCCCGACACCTCTACAGCTGCCTTAGCGCTCGACCTGGCTCTATTGCTTAGTAAGCGGCCGGAGGTACCTATATCTCAGTTGCCTATGAGAGAGGTTCCTCCGACCTTTGTCCCAAAAGTTGAGATACCCGCCAACGCGGCGACTGGTGCCCCCGCGGTGGATATCCCTGCACATTATGTATCACAATTCGTTCACGTCCCGTTTTCACGACAGGAAGTGAACACAATTAGACAATCAGTTCCCGATATTAGGAAAAACCCGATGGGGTTTTACAAAGAAATAGAGTCCGTTCTACAGTCCTCCGTGTTCACCTTGAGTGACATTGGCTTGTTATTCCCTGTACTCCTACCCGTAGATGTATGGAAACAGGTTCGGACAATAGACGATGTGCCGGGGTTGGGAGATACGTGGGCAAATATGATTAGAAATGATGGAGATAGACCAGCTGGTGAGAAAACGCCACAGGTAATACTTACTTTACCTGATAGGATTGTCGCTAAATTAAAAACTATAATCCCAGAAAAAAGGATTATTTGGGACAAGCTTACGGCCTGTGTTCAAGGGAAAACTGAAGGCGCCACCGAATTTTTCAATAGATTCGAGCAGGTATTTTCCGACTTCAGTGGACAGGATTTAGGTACAGAGTCGGGGAAGAGGTTGTTCGTGGACAAATATGTACGTGGATTGTTACCTGACATCCAGTCACAAATTATGTCCTCTGAGAGCGCTTGGCAGGCAAAATCTCAATCTGAAGTTTTGCACATGGCTCAGTATTATGAGAACCGTGTTAATAATGAGAAGGGAGATTTGAAAACCAAAGTATTATTACAGCAAATTATTAGAAACCACAGAGGAGGTATGACACAAACTAGAGGTCAGTACGTTCCAAAAGGAAATGCTCCTCTGAGTCCTATAAATATTAATCAATGTGCTTATTGCCGCCAGGAAGGTCATTGGCGAGCACAGTGCCCTGTCCTTCGCCAGAGGTCAAGTAGTGCGTTTGGGGGTATGGGTAGACGACCTAGGGGCCGCCCTGGAGCAGGGGGCCCTGACAGAGGTCAGCTTTTGCAAGATTCTCAGCAACCTTTTTCACGGGAAAATCAGATCTCGAGTATGGACTCGAGAAACATTATTTGATCACCCTTCTGCTGCCTACCTTTCTGAAGAGCTTCCTTCTGATGAGGCTCTATTTTATTAGGATTGCCCGAAGCAGGGTTTGGAACCTTTGCCTATTCCCGTTAATTAAAAAGGCCCCTACGTTGAATTATTAGTGGGAAATAGGAAACACCAGTTTTTGATTGACACTGGAGCACAGAAGTGCTCAATTGATCACTCCAGGGTTCCAAACATCCCACTGTCAGGGCAAACAAATGTTTCCGTAGGGTTTTCTGGTATACCAATTGTCTGTCCGGTTTCTGCGCCAGTATCCATTTCTTTGGGTCCCTTCACGGACCATTGCCCTTTTCTTCTAACTTCAAACTGTGGAGAGAATTTGCTGGTGTTGAATTTGTTAAAGAAATTGAACGCAGTAATTCATTGTTCTTCGGATGGAGTACGGCTGACGGTTTCACCACAGCAACTTCCTAATCCTCAGACTTGATTGAACCTTTACCTCCTGAGTTCAGCATTGTCCCGGAACGTTTGTGGGCGGTGGACGACAATGATGTCGGAGTGTTACAGATTGAGCTTGTTAAAATAGTCCTGAAACATGGGATGAAACTGCCACGCATCCCGCGGTATAAAATATCAGTAGAAGGTGAACGTGCTTTGAAATGCATTGTCTCCGATTTTGTACAACATGGGGTGATCGAGGAGATTACAGGTAGTTTGTGTAATAGTCCGATCTTACCTGTATATAAGAAAGGCGACAATGCAATTCCATACAGGTTTATAATTGATCTTCGTGCTATTAACCGAGTGGTCGCCCCACAATTTCCAATTGTGCCTGATGTGACGACGATATTAACGATGATCCCTGCTACGGCTACGTACTTCAGTGTTGTGGATCTAAAAAACGCTTTCTTTAGTATCCCTATACATAAAGAAAGCAGATATTTGTTTGCGTTCACCTTGGGGGGACGCTCATTTACATTTACAAGGGCACCTCAAGGGTATACTGAAAGTCCCAGTATTTATAGTAGAACTTTAAAAGAGCAGCTCGACACCCTTGAATTGCCACCTACTTGCACGCTGCTTCAATATGTTGATTGTTCATCTAGCTAAAAATGGTCACAAAGCTTCGCTTAAAAAATTTCAATATTGTTGTCAGGAGGTTGCCTATCTAGGCTACCTCCTGTCAAAGGAGGGGAGAAGATTGACACCTGAAAGAATAAAAACACATTTCTGGCATGTCTGTTCCAAATACACAGAAGGAAGTCAGAGCCCTGATAGGGATGGCGTCCTACTGTAGGTTGTGGATTCCGAATTTCGCACTAGTGTTAAAACCGATGTTGGCTTTGACGAAGAAGGGCATTTCTCTGCCACTGCCATGGGAATCGGAACATCAACGATCATTTGAGCTTCTCAAAACCGCACTATGTTCGGCACCGGTTCTGGGTACTTCAAATTATGACAAGGCTTTTGTGTTGTTTGTGCATGAATGTGATGGATGTGCTTTGGCTGTGTTAACACAGCAACACAGAGGGAAGAATAGGCTGTGCGGCTACTACTCCTCCGCCCTTGATCCTGTCGCATGCGCTTTGCCAAGATGTTTGCGCGCTGTTGCTGCTGCTGCCGCGTCTGTAAAACAGAGTGAGGGAATGGTCCTAGGCCATGATTTGATTTTGATGGTACCTCACTCTCTTGATATCCTATTGAACAAAACCCAAACGCAACACCTCACCTCTGCACGGTTAACAAGGTCTGAACTAATTGTGTTTGCCCCTCATATTCAAATTAAGAGGTGTTGTGTTCTCAATCCGGCTGAACTCTTACCTTTCCCGCAAAACACTGTTTGCGGTGACGAAGAATCACATGACTGCCTGTATACCACCGAGCAAGAAACGAAGGGCAGGATAGATCTCACAGATACTCCTTTGGATAATGCAGAAGGGGAGCTGTTTTGTGATGGCTCCTGCTTCAAACTTTCGAATGGTACATCTAGAGCTGCTTATGCAGTTACTACATTGAGCAAAATTGTCGAAACTAAGAGAATTTCGCATAACTCCACGCAGGCCGCAGAGATTATAGCATTGACCCGAGCTTGTGAACTTTCCCAAGGGCGAAGAGTAAATATATATACCGATAGCCAGTCCGCATTTGGGGTGGCTCACAACTTCGGAAAACTTTGGTCGGAAAGAGGGTTCCTGACCTCACATGGGACCAAGATTCAGCATGGCCCTTTGATAGTGCAATTACTTTTGGCGCTCTCACTCCCTAAACGGTTAGCAATCATGAAATGTGCAGCACATCGCAAGGTCATAGATGATGTGGGCAGAGGGAACGCGTTTGCAGATTTGATAGCCAGACAAACGGCCACAGATCTTAGCACAGACATGTATACCTCGAGGGAAATGAGAGACGTTTGCATAATGGATGAAGGTATTGGGTCTGTGCGAGATATTCAGACTGATGCCACAATGGAAGAATCTAGAAAGTGGGCTGAAGGAATGGGGAAACTGGATGACGAAGGGTGTTGGGTGGATACATCCGATGGGGAAATGGTTGCTTCCTGATTCTTATGTATTGGCTATGGTTACGATGGCACACGGTCCTACGCATGTGTGTGCCCAGCAGATCAAGAAAATGTTAGAACAGGTTTGGGTAAATGACAAAATTCTGGAAACTGCAAAGAGGCACGTCCAGAACTGCATGATCTGCCTACAGCACAATGTGGGAAAGGGGACAGTGACTCCAAGGGGAAGTTTTGGGCCCCCCTCTGTCCCTTTTGAGGTTATACATTTTGATTTTATTGAAATGGAGCGATGTAATAATCTGAAATATGTTCTTGTAATTATTTGTGCCTTTAGTAAATGGGTCGAGGCTTTCCCCGTCAAAGATGCTATCGCCATGACCACTGCAAAGATTATGGTAAAAGAATTCTTTCCTCGATTTGGGCTCCCGAGGATAATCTGGTCGGACAATGGTCCTCACTTTATTGCAGCAGTAATTTTGCAAATATGTGCAGCCCTAGGTATTGAGAAACGATTTCATTCAGCTAGGCATCCTCAAAATGCTGGGTTGGTAGAAAGACACAATGGAATTTTAAAGAATAAACTTGCAAAAACATGTGCTGATACCAAACTGAAATGGCCAGATGCTTTGCCTATTGTGTTATTAGCTATGCGTACCACACCTCAGACTAGAACTGGGCTTTCTCCATTTGAGGTAGTGATGGGGAGGCCTGCTAACATTTGGGGTCTCCCGAAACCTAAAGCCCTGAAGGAGGTGGAGAATGTATTGCTTGTATACTACTGTAACCAGTTAACTAAAAACCTGTATTTCATCTACCACCAGGTGCATGCTGCTTTACCTGTACGGTTCACGGGCCCAGGACACGATATACAGCCTGGAAGTTGGGTCCTCGTGAAGGCCTACGAGAGGTCTTCCTGTCTCGCGCCTCGCTGGCGGGGACCCCACCAGGTATTGTTGGTCACCAGGACAGCAGTGCGTGTGGCTGGAAAGAAGAACTGGATTCATGCGACGCACGTCAAGAAACTTCCTCACCCGACGCCACACGCTACAGAAGAAGCAGAACCCCTTGCTGATGCTACAGTCTCTGATCTTGGAGTAGCAAACAGCGCTGTGAGTGCATCGGAGAAGGTCTCTGAGCCTGAGGAGCTTGGGGAACAGTCCATCTTGTCTCCGCACTCTCCTGAAAAATCACTTACGGAAAACACTGTTTCGAGCTCTGCGACTTCCGTCGCCACCGACAAGTCGCTTCCCTCAGGAAGTGACGATACTTTGCTTCTGGACCAGACAAATTTGGGTACCATCAGGTACAACCTTCGACCACGGAAATAGAACTACGGCACGAGTGTCGTGCATCTGGAAAAGGAAGTGATCGGAAAATTGTTTTGTTTTGTTGAACAAAAAGGGATTCTGCCGGCTAGGGTTGGGAAGGACTAAGAAATCACGTGACCGTAGTGTCGCCAACAACGAACATTGGGGTCGTCGATTGAGGAACTACGATGCCTGCCACCTTCACCGCTGCTCCCCACACTGGACGTTTAGATAAGGGGGTGACCAAATCGAACAATGAACAATGTGCCTGGGCCCCGAAAACGTACTGTTGTGTTTTGATTTTGATTATTGTAATTTTTGCAACTGCTGCTGTAGGACTTTGGTATTTCGAAGAAGTCTATCCTTTGAAACCTTTATTACCGACCAAGATCGTACCAACTGCTTTGACTCCCTCTGTACACCTTCACACTCTGTCCCCTAGAGACTCCCAACATAGACAGAAGTATCATAATAACACTCTGATGATAGTAATGAATGCTACTCATGCCATTTTTAATAGGAGTAATTGTTGGATTTGTACTCACTTACCGCAACATGGGAACAAGGGACTGGGATGGTATATACATCCTCTACCTTTAACGACTTCTTGCTATGCCACTCTTAGAGCACTATTCTTTGGCCGATGGAATGATAGCATCTCAGGGAACTTTGATGGAACTAATTTGAATGATTTCGAGAAATGTGAATTGACTCCCCTGGGATGCTCGCTTTTCGCAAATAGAAGTAAACCTAACGTTGCTTCTATTAGGCCGTCTGACAAACTATCTGTTCCTTTTCAAACTCTGATTTCCTTTAAAATGGCTCCGATAGGCAATAAGGACGCTGTACCTCCTTCTTATTCTGTAAATCATAGTCCCGACTCGGTTCCCTTCTGTGTACAGAGAAATGGCACTAGGCCAATGGGAGATTTTGAAACTTGTAAAAATATTGTAAATTTGACTGGGGAAAACAGGCCTCTGTATGTAGGAGGGCCTGTTTATTTTTTTTGTGGTAGTTTAGCATTTCCCTGGTTGCCCAAGGATTGGCAGGGAACCTGTTATTTAGGAATATTGTTACCCGGGGTATTTGTAGCAAGTACCTTGGAGGTTTCTAAGGCTCGCCCACGGCCAGACAACAATGGAGATACCCCTGGGCAAGTATTTGGGGACAAATAGCAAACTCAGAGAACATTAGGGGATTAGCAAGGGTATTGGAGAGAACGATCAACCGGACCACGGACATACTCTACAATATGACCTTAGAGCAAAAGGCGATAAGATTGGTAGCACTTCAAAATCGGATGGCATTAGATGTCATCTTGGCAGAACGAGGTGGAGTATGCAAATTAGTGGGGTCCGCTTGTTGTGTTTTCGTACCAGACTCCCCACCAACAATTTTTAAAGCAATTCAGAACTTGCATACTCTCAGTTCTGAAGTCCATATCCCTGTAGGAGACTGGAACCTTAGTACTTGGTTTTGGGATTCTCTGCGATCTTGGGGTTGGAAGGTGCTTTCCATCATTCTGGTTATTTTAGGGATTCTGTTATTTATTTGTTGTTGTTTTCAATGCCTCGCAAGTATATGTGGAATGATAGGGGGGTGTTGTGCACAAGCAGTGTGCGCAATAGGGCATAAAGTATATACCCCAGATACAGCATCTAAAGAATTCCTGTTACAAGAGGTTCTTATGAACAACCTTATGGCTATAGACATTACAGACAATGATGCGGAACCTATGGATGATAATACATGGAGTAATTTTCGAAAGTATTAGGGATGATGTTTAGCACTTGGCATAAGCCAAAAGGAGGGTCTGTGGAAATCGAAATAATATTGTACCTCCTATCGCATTGTTTGAATGTATGTTGGCCTACGCCAAGTTGTCTAAAAACATTGTGCACATAGATTCCGCGGCAAGGTCTTGACCTTAATGTATTGTGCAAATCGCCATCTTGGATTAAACCGCCATTTTAGGTACTCTTGCAGTGTGGAAGTCACCCTGAACAACAAAATGGAGGCCGAATGACATTTTGAGTGGGATTCTGGCCGTTGTGACCTCCGCACACATGAATAAGTAATATGCCCGCAGGCCACTTGTTGGGGTCGCGAACTGAGACCTTGTCCTATCCCTGACCTGTGTGTAAATGAACGACTGTATCAGCGGAACTGATCAAATTGCATACATTATGGGATTGACCTGGCAACAAACCCTAGGCGTGGTCCGAAGAATGGTTAACCCGCGAGGGGGTTGGCCAAGGCTGGATAAAAAGTATAAAAACCCGAGTATCCCAATGTTCGGTCTCTCACACTAACACGGCGAACTACCGTTGATGGTTCGTTCTGTTACTCTGAGGGCCGAATAGCTATCCGTATGTCAATTGACTTTGGTAATTGTTGTAACTTTGAATAAAGCGCTTTGTATGTCCTTTGTAACCTGTGTTGGTGTGTTTCTTTTGGGCTTTCCGGCCTCATATCAATTTTTCTGTTTCCACACGCGTTGATGGCAACCACACAGTCGGCCCAGATCCTCTCCCGTCCTTCCTTGTTGGTGCGGGACGATCCGAAGAGGGCATCATACTGCCCCAGGACTTGCTCCACCAGGACACCAACTTTGGTGGCAGTGAAGCTGGTGCCCCTCTGCTTCTCTGGCCGGGGGTTGCCACTGGTGCCAGATGTTGATGTGCCCAACATGGCAACCCCAGGGGCAGGAGTGGGTGGGCAACTGGGTCCTGGGGCTGGGCTGTGGAGTGATGTTATCCGAGTCGGGAGTCTTCTGTTCCAGCAGGGGTGGACACAGCAACTGGACCCCTGCAGATGGCTGATGTGCAGGCACCAAATGGCAGGGCACGGTGGCAGCAGGCAGGCAGGCAGGCAGCAGTAGATGGCATGTGGGAGGCTGCTCGGGGCCCTGGGGGGCAGTAATTCGGCCTTCTGGGCAGGAGCGTGGTCTTCCGTGTGTTTTCGCGTGGCCAGCTTGATACGGAGTGATTTGGCACTTGAAAATCCTGCACGTCAGCGTGAAATTCGAGGAAAGGGGCTTAGCGCGTAAGCGCGTCAGCACGCGTACGTGATTTCATTGGACCAAAGGCCCTTACAGCGTAAGCGCGTCTGTGACGTTTCGTGCATGGGCGTTACCCTGGCAGGGCTTGGAGATCCCGCGTGCCTTTACACTGCTCTGTACGTGCTTTTCGTGCGGTGCGTGTGTTTTCCATCCGTTGGGGTTCACACGCTATTACTTCACAGCGGGTGTTGGCTACGCGTTCTTCTACACGCAAGGCAGACGGTGAGTGGTACCCCGCTCGATCGTGTGAAAAACTTCACGCGCACCCCTGAAATGCCTGCACGCAGCCCAATCGCGTGTGGAACTTCTCGCGCACCTCTGAAATACATGCACACGCTCCCCCAGGCCCGATCGCGTGTGAAAATACCTGTGAGCCCCTGAAATACACATACCCCGCTCCCCCAGGCCCGATTGCGTGTAAAAACACCTGCAAGCCCCTGGAATACATGTACCTCGCTCCCCCAGGCCCGATCGCGTGTGAAAACACCTGCGAGCCCCTGAAATACACGTACCCCGCTCCCCCAGGCCCGATCTCGTGTGAAAACACCCGCGAGCCCCTGAAATACACGTACCTCACTCCCCCAGGCCCGATCGCATGTGGAACTTCACGCGCACCCCTGAAATACATGCACACGCTCCCCCAGGCCAGATCGCATGTGAAACTTCGCGCGCACCTCTGAAATAACCGCATGCAGCCCAATCGCGTGCGAAACTTCACACGCACCCCTGAAATGCCCGCATGCAGCCCAATCGCGTGTGGAACTTCTCGTGCACCTTTGAAATACACGCACATGCTCCCCCAGGCCCGATCGCGTGTGAAAACACCCGCGAGCCCCTGAAATACACATACCCCGCTCCCCCAGGCCCGATCGCGTGTAGAAACACCCGCGAGCCCCTGGAATACACGTACCCCGCTCCACCAGGCCCGATCGCGTGTGAAAACACCCGCGAGCCCCTGAAATACACACACCCAGGCCAATCGCGTGTGAGAAACTTCTTGCGCACCCCTGAAATACACATGCCCAGGCCAATCGCATGTGAAACTTCACGCGCACCCCTGAAATACACACACACGCTCCCCCAGGCCCGATCGCGTGTGGGCCTTCTCGCGCGTGTAAGACTTTGGCGCACATTTTTTTCCTGCGCAAGGACGCTACCGCCTGCTTTCGTGTGGCGGACATGTATGGGCCTGTGCGCGTCTTTGGCCGTGCGCTGTTTTTCCCTATTCGATTCCATGAATACGTGTTGTAGGCGAGCGTGTGGGCGTTCTGCGCACTTGCCTCCTGTACTTCCCCCGTGACACCCACATTTTCACGAGTTGTTCCCCATTCTGCGTGTGACGCCCCGTGTTACGCCTACTTTTGTTATGTGCGCCATGCTGTGTGCGAATTCGCTGTGGCCTTATCGCACAACGTTCGATGACCTGTGCGCCGGCGTCCGCAAGCGTGCGCCGCGCACTTTTTCAGCGCACATCCCACATTTCGCGTGCACTGACTTCCATGAATTGATGTGCGATGTTTTCTGTGCGATAATCGCACTTGCACTGCGATTTTCGCTATTTCTCTGCGAATCGCACGTTTTCGCACACGTGCGCCGTTTTTTCGGCGCACATTAATTCCATGAATCGGCCTGTTAGAGTATCCAGACATGCTTAATGAGAATGAGATTTGTGTAGGTGTTCTTGAGGAGAATGTGAAAGCAGTCTTAAATGGAAGATTGATTTCTAACACGTTTCATGCAGATTGCAGTCTGTCTGATGTCATGTTGACTCTTAAAGAAAAAAAAACATGTCTGGTGCTGCTTTGATGTGCACACTTGCAAATTATGACAAGTTTAACTCTACAATGCTACTGTCAGAGAAGCAAAATATTGTGGTGATAAAATTGTGTGATGTTTTAGATCGTCATGATATGCCATTAGAGTTGGATAACAGAGCAAAAGCTCAATTAGGTCAACTATAGAATTCAATTTCTAAAACAGCAGTTCAAGAAGCAGTTTTAAAACTGCATCAATGCACGAGTAATATTAAAGAGGAACTGGAATGTAGGAATTGGTCTAGTCAGTGGAGTGATAGGAAGAGTGATTGCATTTCATGCTTTTCCTCACGGTACACATATTGAATGTGTTGAAGTAAAGTTTGATTGTGTAGAAGAAACTCATTTGATTTTTGCATGTTTCATACTTTTTAAGGATGCCTTTGTGAACAGAGTGCAGTTTCCATTGTGCCCTGCATATGCAATAAATTCATAAATCACAAGGCTTGATTTTAGAAGCAGCACTTATTGACAATGGTCATAGAATGTTTAAATAAGGTATGTCATATGTAGCTTTGTCATATGTGAAAAATATAGAAGGTTTATTTTTAATAAACTTTGATGAAAGAAAAGTCACAGCTGACATTATTTTGCATTGAAGAATATAATATGTTGCATGTAATGTATGCTCCTCACCTGAACTGTATACCTGTACTTGCTGAGCACTTAACCAGGAAACATAAGGAGTCAGTGAAAGTATGTTCAAAAGCATAATTCCTTTTAAGACTAAGAAAAAACAGAATCTACCATAGTTGGATAGTTGTTCAACTATACCATACTCTCAATGTAGATTTAGTAATGAAACAGAAATTGAATGCTATTATAATGCAGCTTTGTGTATGTTGTTTCATATGATTCCTTTGATGCAAGAAGTAGCTTCTACAGCAGAGAAGCAGTTATGTGTGGAACTTTCATTTATTAAAATATCTGTAGATGACAGTACACATTCTGCAATGTCAATCCAAAATGTAGTAGTTGTTACAAGTGGAAATCAACCATTTTCTTAAGATACACAGGAAGATAGTCAAGAATATGTAATGACTGTCTTTGATGTATTAGTGCAGGAAAGTGTTATTCTAGATAGGTATGCAGGACTTAATTATGAGTGGAATCCTATGTGTGAACACTGTGAGAAAGATTACACTCCTCAGGATCTTTCTGAAAGATGTGTATATGTTCCTATCCCTGATCAAAAAAGTGTACATTTTTCTGATCTTCTAACGAAAGCATTTCATGACATGCAATGCAGTGAGCGTGGTAGTAATTTACAATCAACTCTGCAACATCTAGATTTTAGTAAGTATGTATTTATTATGTCTCAAAGATAAAGTGTAGATGGTAGGAAAATTAACATGTCAGTAATTAATTTTGTAAATAGTAAAATTTCCATTAGTAAGACAATGTTTAAGACGTGTGCAATTATTTCTCATGAGGGGTCATCCACTCACTGTGGACATTTCAGAACAAAGGTGGTTACAGAAGCAGATTGGCTTGTTTGTAATGACTCTATATTCACACACTAAGCTAGTTTGCCAAAGGATTTAACAAATGATTACTTAATGTTGTTAGAACCAAAGTTTTAAAATGTATGTTTTGTATTCTTTCTGAATATGAACATACAAAATAATAGTTTTAAATGGAAGAATAGGGTAATACGTGTTTTATGTAAAGTAGAAGATGGATTGTTACTAGGATGTATTTTTTAAAAAGTGAGAAATAAATGTAGAGGTAAGATTCTGAAGAGTACATGAATTAGAAGAGAAAACAGCATTCTGCAATCTTTTTCTTCTGTTTTATTATGTAAAAAAGTGTATATTTTAATATGTACAAGTGTTCCCAATAAGTGCTAAGTTACATAAATGGTTCCATGTACATTATTTTGACTATTAGGGAGTGTAGAAGATCATGACATGTAACATATGAAAGAAATAAACAGAAGGTTGCAGATACAAAAACAATAACATACAGTGTTTGCAGAATAAATTAGATATAACTTCTAATAATAGTTTTAGGGAAGCATTTAGATGTGCTGTGTTTACTTGTTATGTGTATAGGTTTTAAAAAGTTTTCCAATTCAATTAAAACATGAAAACAGCTTACTTGAAGTGTTTGTTTTTTCAATGTTTAAAAATGTTCTCTGTGCAGTGTGGAGGTTTTCAGAAAAATCGCACACTGTATTTAGTCATTAAACCGACTATTTTTCTTATTTTATAGTAGGTTTTAGAACATTGTCATTAGCTTTTTAGGTGTGTAGTTGCCCAAAAGGAGGATGCCCACCAAATTATAAAAGAAGCATTGTAGTGGCAATGTAGATATTTTTATATTTTAGAATGAATTTTGATATTATGAAAAATGTATTGCTCACTGCACACAACTACCTGTGCGAATAGACGTTTAAATAACAATTCCTAGTATTTTAAATGTTTAAATATAATGGGTATATTTTGAAATGTAATTATGAACTTCTCATATGTTTAGGTGGCAAAACAAAGGACACACACAGATTTTACAAGTATGTACATGACATGTGTTAGGTTATTAGTGTATTCTTTGCTAAGTTTTAATATGTTTAAACACACAAATGTTTTTATTGTCTACCTACTATTTGAAATATTGGTATGATTGTACTTTCAAAAGATGCATTCTTAAATTATGTTACACTGTTGGCATATCTTCAATTATTTATTTGTAAAACTGAAGACATAGTTAGGTTATATGTCTTAGTTTCCTGGTAAAGGTTGCATACATTAATCTGTGAATTTGTTATCAATTAATATTAAATAATGTGTGGACAATATATTAACATATATTCATTGTAGTGAAATAATTTCTAGGTGCACACACTATTGACATTGTGGGCAATTATTTTTAGAATTTGCTGATGCAAAACCAAGTTTGTAGTTACCTAAATGGTTAGTATATTGATTGTGTTCTAGGAATACATTCAGTATTCACTTAGTGCCATTATGAAGAAAAAAACATGATTATTCATGTCTTTTTTTTATTATGAAATACAATTCATTCTGTTTCCCAGTTAGTAATATTGAAGAAGGAAGACAACACATATAAAGGTATTAGGTAAGACTTTCGATAAATATGATAGATATATATATATATATATATATTCAGTGAAAAAACTTTGTTAAAGGGACGTTATGGTTAAGTTGAGCTACTAAAAACCTATGAAATTCAGTGAAAAAACGTTGTTAAAGGGACGTTATGGTTCCAAGTAAAACCGAAAAAACCCTGAAATTCGCCAGTTATGGTAAGTTAAGCAACCATAACTCACGTCACCACCGTGCACTGCTAAGACTAACACCCACGATATCAAAGATTACATCACAAATGTCATTGATGACATCACTGATGACATCACATGTGTATGTACTTTTCATGAAATATGTGTACAAGGGATTCTTATTATAATGTTGCAAAAAAAGTGTCAAGGATCATTGCAATAAATATCATACCCTAATTAGTGCATTGAACGATGCATTGATATAAATAGCATTCTATTATGGGGTTCTTTCTAGTATACTAAGCTACTCATGCAGAAACATAGCATTGTGTGCAGCGTACAAGATGAAGGTATAATATTCGTAATGTTAATATGTTAAATAATGAAATGATAATTGTTTTCTTAATAGATTTTTGTGTACTGTGAAATATGTAATAAGTAGCTAATAAAATCCATGTATTACATAATTGCATTACTATAGACAAAACACAAAGAGACAAGAACACATACCAATATGGGTGTATGCATGGAAAGTGAAGTTAGCAAAAAAGCACAAGTAGTAGCAGAATCAATTCATAACCTAACTGATTATTTTCATGCAAATAAATGATTGCTCTGTTTCAAAGCTACCATTTGCCCTATGTATATGTATCACTTGATGTGATTGGACCCTAAGGAAAGTAGTGTGAGTACAATGTATACAAATATGACCATATACAGGGAAAGTACAGCCATAAAAAACAACAGAACTATCAGAAAGTGCTGATAACTCTGTTGATTATCTTTATGCACAAAATGGATTGCTGTCTTTCAAGCTTGTGTCTTCCCCTATTTATATGTTTCATATGATGTGACTGGACTCTAAGGGAATTACTGTAAGAACCTACTTGACGGATATGTCTACAAATAAAATAAAATGTTTAGTTTCTGACTGTTACTGAAGAAAACCATGTGGCCAAGATATGTCAGCAAAAGAAAAAATAGTGAGCCAGACATGTGATGCCATCAGTGAGGTCATCAAAGGCATTTGTGATGTCATCTTTGATGTCGTGGGTGTTAGTCTTAGCTGTGCACGGTGGTGGCGCGAGATAAGGTTGCTTAGCTTACCATAACTGGTGAATTTCAGGGGTTTTTCCGTTTTGCTTGGAACCATAACGTCCCTTTAACAAAGTTTTTTCACTGAATTTCATAGGTTTTTAGTAGCGCAACTTAACCATCACGTCCCTTTAACAAAGTTTTTTCACTGAATTACATAGGTTTTTAGTAGCACAACTTAACAATAATTTTGACTTTATGTACATGTAATATGGAACATACTGAACCCCTTCTACTGAATTTGATGTCCGCAAACATTTTTAATGTCCGCTGACATGTTCGGACAACAGTACCACTACCTAAAAACTCTGGGAGGGTATGTTTAATTGTTATATCATATCATAGTAACATTGACAAATTCACAAAGCAGCACACATACATATTATATGTAGTAATACATAAGAAATGTAACCCATACATGTAACACACCAACCAGTCATTTAAATACTACATGTTCTAAAATGGAATATACCAAAAGAAGATAAATTGGCTTCCAACAAAATTACCTCACAGACACTCCACAACTAAGAGCAAGACCAGACTTACAGAGTACTCAGAACATATCTTACCTGAAATAGTAAGTGTACTTAATTTTACTCATATATTTATAAACTTTCTGTATTTGATAAAATAAAAATATTATCTTTTTATTTCTCACAGAAATGTCTAGTACTCTGGAATGGCTAGAGGAGCATTTCCCATATGAGGACATGTCAGAAGATAGTGAAACTAATGGTACACACTTTACAATATAAACCATTTAATTATTATTATTTTATATACATTTAACATATATATTTTTTTCTGTACACAGCATACCAAAATAGAAAATGCCTCTGAAAAAACTGCTATGGATAACACTCTTGACAGCATAAATGAAAAAATTGATATATTGTTGACCAATTTTAATAATTTGAAAACTTTTGTTGAGGAGCATTTTAAAACAAAAACCTCATACCATTGTCCCACATGTACTTGTCCCCCCTCACCATATCCCATTCAATTATCCCCAAACCCTCTCCATAACCCAAAACGTTTTGATGAGACTTCCATCCCTTGTTCACCTGATACCAATCATGTTGAAACCCCTAATTCTCCTGTTTTTGTTTCTGTTTCTGCCTCATCTTCTCTGTCATAAATTGTTGACCTGTTGTCATTAGTTTCAGTTTAAAAAAAACAACAATTTAGGTGTCCGCGGTCAGCGCGGTTGTTCTGAAATGTTCGTAAATAAATGAAAACGGAGGTGTACTGAAGAACACTATACCTGTCCGTAGTGTTCGCTAGCAAGTTGAAACTGTTTTAAGAACACACGCGGTGTCTTGAAATGTCCTAAATAAACGAAAATTGAGGTGTCCTGAAGAACACTATACCTGTCCGTACTGTTCACTAGCAAGTTGAAACTGTTCTAGAACACACACGGTGTCCTGAAATGTTCATAATGAAACGAAAATGGAAGTGTCCTGAAGAACACTATACCTGTCCGTAGTGTTCGGTAGCAATTTGAAACTGTTCTAAGAACAAACGCGGTGTTCTTAAATGTTTGTAAATAAACGAAAATGGAGGTGTCCTGAAGAACACTATACCTGTCCATACTGTTCGCTAGCAAGTTGAAACTGTTCTAGAACACACGCGATGTCCTGAAATGTTCGGAAATAAATAAAATGGGGGTGCCCTGAAGAACACTATAACTGTCTGTATTGTTCGCTAGCAAGTTGAAACTGTTCTAAGAACACAAGTGGTGTCCTGAAATGTTCGTAAATAAACGAAAATGGAGGTGTCCTGAAGAACACTTTACCTGTCCATAATGTTTGCTACCAAGTTGAAACTGTTCTAAGAATACGAGCGGTGTCCTGAAATGTTCAAATATAAACGAAAATGGAGGTGTCCTGAAGAACAGTATACCTGTCCGTACTGTTCGCTAGCAAGTTGAAACTGTTCTAAGAACACACGTGGTGTTCTGAAATGTTCGTAAATAAACAAAAATGGAGGTGTCCTGAGGACGCTATGTCTGTACGTATTGTTCGCAAGGAAGTTAAACTGTCTAAGAACAAACGGTTGTCCGTAATTTTGTTTGACGTGTGATGCACTTTTAATTACTTCAGGACCCAAACAGTGTCCGTAGAACATCAACGCACATGCGCAAACCAATGTCCATGCATTTGGTGTCCTGCTGACAGCCGCTTCCCTCGCGAACATGTTGGCGAAGCGATCATGTGACCGTGCCCATGCTGATCGCGTGTTCTGAATGCGGACACTGTTCGTGTCCCTGAACAATTTAAAAGTACATTTTCAAGTAATCCACAATATTTCTCAATAAAAACTCACCATAGCACAAGTCCCACATACTAATCCTGAGTTTCTACATACTTTTTGAAAGTATTTGAACCTTTTTTTGTGTTCGATCTGTCCGCGGACAGCGCGCATGTCCACGAACCGCGTACAAGCACCCCTATAAAAGACCACGCCCTAGAGCTTATTCTTATTGTGTTTCTGGCTATTCTTCGGAGCACAGCTATTTTTCCTGCAACTTGCAGATTACACCATCATCGAGATGGCATCCATGGCTGCACTACTGCCACCTGGTGCTGCACCTGCTTCAGCACCACCCCCACCCCCTCCACCACCTCCCCAACGGCCTGAAGAGAGGAACAGGAGTGAGGATGCAGAGGAGGAAGAAGAGGATGACGAGAATGAGGTAGTGGAAATCCCTACTACCCGCACTCGGCGTGAGTCTTGGATGTGGCGGTTATTTACCATTCATGGGGATGGTCCTAAGGCTTGTGCGAACCGAGTCCCCTTCAATGAGTGCAAAATGGTACTCAGTCACGGGAGGCATGGTTCGTACAGCTTTGGGACCACTACCATGAAGCGACACCTAAGGTCATTTCACTCTGGAGCAATTCGCAAGGTTGTACCTTGCGAGGAGTGTAGTAGGTTGATTTCCTCTACTTTATCCACTGTTCCTGATCCTGTCAGCACAAGGAACACCTCTGTGGGACAGTGTCTTCCTCAAGCTGCCTCACAGGCCATGCATAATGCTGATGACCCTTACCTTTCGAGGGTCACAGTTGTGTGTCTGTACTGCGACACAGTACTCGGCAGGGGGGAGCGACTTCGTAGTGCTTTTGAGACTATCATCTCAGAGAACGAGAAGACCTGCTCACTACCCAAATAAAACCCACTTTACATCTTCCTCTCTCAGCTCACCCTTTCTTATCCCTGTGGTTGGTGTCCCACCCTTTACCCTCCTTTCCCCTCCTTTCCTAGTGTGTCGTGTATAAAAAAACAAAAAAATATAAAATAACAAAAATCATGAAAAAATAAGGCTCTTTTCAGAGCCGCCTTTCACAGTTAAAAAACAGAAGTGAAAATAAATGAGGCAGGGCCCTTTGTATTTTTTAGACATCCGCGGACATCTAAAATTTTGGGTTGCTACCCTATCGAAACCATTGCAATTTTCTCTGGGAGGAAGTGATGGCTCTGAAAAGAACCTTTGGGATGTGTTTGTGTTTCAAAAATTATAAATACTCAACACCTACTTCAAAATGGATGCTGTAATTCTAAAAAAGGTTGCAATGCATTTTGTTTGTTTCTGAGAAAAATCTGATTGCCAGCATAAGTTAGATGTACCCCATCTCTGCGAAAAATGTATGTACTACGAAACATAATATTTTAATTGTGAAAAGAGGACATGCCAAAATCTCTTAGAAAGGCACAAACAGCCATATTGACATTGCGCCTTGCTTTCTCCTTTTGTGGACCAAATGAAGAAGAATGAAGCCACATTTGTCTCTGCGCAATCCGTGAAAAAATTACTTGAGAATTTGGAAACATGTCCATGACATTCCCAAGTCCTTCTTTCATTGCAAATTGCAAAAAATTCGAGACACCTGTCCTAAATGGTTCCCTCCACAATGAATTATAATTATATCTGGATGTTGCTTTGTCTCCAAAGTAGCACAGAGAGGTAACAAGTCCAACCACGTCATTCCATGTACTCCATGCCAGTGTACTTCCACATGTGGGAATCCAAGATCTACAGCTAATCCACAGGTTTCTGCATGCACCTTCAACCAATGTATCCACGAGTCTCCCAAGATCCAAACAATCTGTTTTCTGAAACACACAGCCATACCTATCTGTTCTTCTCTCAGCAAAAAGAGTATCTGAGAAACTCTTTCCTGCCACAACACACCCACTAAGCTTTCCTGACCAATCCCTTTCAGTGCTCATTCTCATTTGCATGACTTCTGAACACAAAAATCCCCGGATGTAACACCCGATGTCCGCGAACTACTGTCATGTCCGCGGACATATTGTAACATGAACAGCCCTTCTACCATTTCCTGTTCATTCTCTGTGCCATTCACTCATTGGATGTAGCTAAGAAGTCACATGACCATCCACCAATCACATTCAAGACCTCTACATCTAACTGCATCATCATAGATCAGCACTGCAAATGTACTGTGAATCTCTCTGAGTACAAGTGTCATATCATTGGCAAGCACCATCTACAAGAAATACTGCACAAGTATCCAAGATTTCTACTTGCAGCTCCATGCATATCCATATGCATGAAACAAACTACAGGTATGCATATTTTCTGTACAGTACATGAACACATTTTCTAACTGACGTTTAGCTTGTATAATCTGTAAAATGAATCTACTGTCTTTGTTTTCAATCTCCTAAAATCAACTGCCACTTACAAATCTTTATACTATTTAATTTCATTATACACACACACTCAAATCATGTTAAACTAACATTTTTAAATGAAATATATAGACTACATATAGTCAAACAAAATTGCATGCACACTCTATGTTCAAATCTCAAACAATAATACTTGTACAATTACATATTTTTTTATTTCTTTAATTATTTAATTACTTACATTTATATAAGACAAGCAGCCCATGACATTGAGGCACTATTACTTGGAAGAGCTTAGTTACAGGAATAATGGTATTCAGTGGTACATTATGAATTTCACAAGACATAGTAAAGATATTTTGTTTGCTACAGTTAGTCATTGCAATACAATTTGTTCATTAAGAACATATCATATGTATTCAACTGGTGCGACGTATCTGATGTAAATAATATAGTTTTAATGGTTTTGAGGAAGTCGCTGAGAATTTCAATGAAAAAAATCAATGTCTAAATTAAAAACAGTGCAATATTCAAACCAAATTACTAATGTGTTTCTTTTACAATTGCAGTGAAGACCATTCTCCTGAAAACAAGCAACCGATTTGAAGTACAAAGAACAACTAAGAAGTAACCTGTTCATTTTAGAAAAAAAGTAAGTAGAATATCACCATAATATTTGTATTATTACTCAAACACACTGTAAGGTTAATTCATGCTATTTCTGTGCCTAAAATAAGGATTCTGCACCATTCTGTCCAAAAATCCCCATGTATTAAACATCGATTTACAGCGAGAGTGGCCCACAAATTGCTATTTTTCGACACACAAATGACCCAAACCAACCGCTACAATTTAGATGTTATAGAACAAACAACTGCTTTAATTGTATAGCATTAGATATACTATTTATACTTCTCCACACCACTAGCTTACTTTTTTCTGTCATCTGAACCCCAGTTTAGTAACACATTAATTCAAGAATACCCATCCCTACTAGTTGTAGTTCCCAATGCACAATCACACACCATTACATACATCTTCATCATCTTACTCAAACACTCATGCACACAGCACACATACATTGCAGAACACCCCAACCAATACCTTCTTTATTTTTTTCAACAGAATGCCTACCAAAAATAAAGTCTGTAGAAAGCAACGCAGAAGTAGAGCAAATGAAAATAAAAGTGTCCAACATAAGCATCCATCTCTAGCACAATTTGTAAAAAAAGTTGAAACAAAACAATACAGTCATTTAGTGACACAAAAGAAGTTTCAAGTACAAAACCTTTGCCTCCTCTATCAAAATGTAAACCAAACCAAAAAACAATTAGCAGAAAATCAGCTATCACTACAGATAAAACTGCTTCTTTAAATCTTGATATAGTTCAAAGTAAGCATACCAAGAAAAGTATTTTAGCCAAAATGTTCCATCACAAAGTCCTTCAAAATCTTATAAAAACAGGAGAGAAACCAGGTTCAACGCTTAAAACCTAAAGTAGGAAATTAATCTGAGAAGCGTTGATAGACAGTGCAATTCTTCTCAAAAGAAAGTTATTTATTTTAGTGTTAAACAAAATAAAACCACTAACAAAACTAATAACTAAATTACAAAAAATACTTCTCAATAAACGAAATGTCAACAGAAAGAACTTCTTAAGTATCTGCAGAGGTGAATGGAGTCAGAATACGAGCACAGAACCATAATTTAATGAAGAAGCGTACAAAAAAAAGCAAACTAATGCAATTGCCATACATATCAGTGGTCGAGGTTATGAAAAAGTTAATAATACCATAATGGAACAAGAAGTACTCCTTACAAAAATATGTCCTGAAAACTTAGAATTACCCCTCCATTCAACTGAATCAGAACGTCTAATGTACAAATGGCCATGCACATCAATGTGTAACATTACCAAACAATTTTTCAAGTCTTTACGCCAATTCCTCCATCAATATGTGAAAAGCAAAGACAAAATCAAAATTACTAATGCAAAATATGGATACCTGTCCAGTACGCAAGTACACAGGACTACAAGGACATTCATTGGCCTGCATTACAGGACCTACTTGCAAAACCACCTTCCATGATATCAAAACGATATCAACACATCATTCAACTATAAGAAATCTAGTTTATAAACTGTACTATGCTAAAAGTCCTGCTTTAGCACTAGCCAATTTAAATAACATTCTTCTACAAGGTACAGCAAAAGACCTACTAGAAGAAATCGACTATATCCAGAAAAAATATTTTGGAAGTGAAACCCACTTACAGAATGAAATAGCTGTAAACCAAATTAGTAACAATTCTACACATGGCAACCTTTTACTACACACATACAAAAAAGAAATACTAACATTTAAAAGTACATCAGCTGAAGTACCAAACCATGTGTGTGTATGTTGCCGCAGAACTTTTTATAAAAGTAACACAAATACTGTAGACCTATCATACAAAATAGAAGACAATGAAGATTCTAAATGGTTTGAATTAGCTTGCTACCTTATAGCAGAAAACAAATACGAAATAACTGACCCTGTAATACTTTGTAGTTACTGCACTACAAAACTTGACAACAACCAAACTCCTTCACGTGCTATCACAAATAATTTTGAATTATATCCTCTACCAAAACCCCTTCAACAACTTAATTTATATGAGAGCATCATAATTCAAACAGTGCACCCATTTCAAGCAATAATACGCCTTCAACCAAAAACTGCAAAATTACCTCCCTCTGAATTAGTGAAAGGTATTCGTGGAAAAGTAGTGTATTTACCATTAGATCTAAAAGAAAATGTGCACACTTTAGGAGTGCAATGTCCAATGCAACAATCTTTAATTATCTTGGTAAATGGAGTACCTACAAAAGACAAAAAAAATTGGCAAACTGCTGGTAGATTTACATAAAGTTAGAGAACCCTTGCAATATCTTAAAGAGAATAATGAATATTACAAAGAAATTAATATTGAAGAAAACTTGAAGGATACAACTGAAATAATTCAAGAGACACAAGAAGCTGGTCAATTTGAGCTCCTAGATCCTGATACAATATCAAACAGTTTAGACAATTATACAATTCATACATTGCACTCTAATGACACCATAGAAGATGCACTGGAAACGTACCAAATGTGTCAAACAAAAGGATCACCAATCAGCATATGGGAAAAAAGTATAGAAGCACATTTTTTCCTCTACTCTTTCCTACTGGCAAAGGAGGAAGGTACAATGATAGACCTATTCAAATATCAGCATCAGAATACCGCTCATTACGGATGTATTCTGAAGATCCCAGATTGAGACAAAATGTGGAATACATATTCCGCTGTCATGATGCCTACCCCCGGAGCACCAGGCCAGGCCCAGCACCCCTGGGAGCAGGCATCATGCCCCCGGGTAAAAGCCCAGCGGCCCCTTATAGGGGCTCTTTGCACTATGTCCTGGCGCTGTTGGCGCCAGGCTCATGTTGGACATCAGTCCTGGCGCCATAGGCGCCAGGCTCATAAAGGAAGGTGTTTTGTGCAACTACCTGATGCAGACCATGCTGCAAGATTCAGGCCTCCCTGTGACCTGAAAGGGACTATTTTTTCATTGGGACTATTTTGCCACTCGGGCGTGGCCAGGGAAGGATACTTACCTGGAACTACTTTGGGGGCTATTTAAGCCACGCCCAGAGAGTAGCTCACACTTTGCGTTGTTCTGCATCCAAGCAGCTGAACGCTCACCGTGTCTGCTCCTGCATCGGGTCTCCAGCCACGCCCGCCTCGATCCTAGAACACCTGTAAGGAAAGAAGAGAAGAGAAAGGTGAAAACCAAGAATTTTATCAAACTTCTCACCTGCATCCGGAACCTTCACGCCAGCGTTCCCGAGAAAAGACTTTCATTTAAAAGCACCGCGTTGCTCGCTGCAGCACCGCGCTTCACTCACCTGTCCTCGGGAGTTCTTCTGGCTGCACCGCGACTGTCTGCACTGGTCGGCACATCTCTGCGCCTAGGGGAGAGAAGAAGAGACAAAAGGTGAGCAGAAGGAACATATGAGGAAAGCATAATTTTCCGCCATAACACTTACCGGTCTTCTGTTGGTGGACCATTCCTCATTTCGGGTCGGCGCCGCTTCGTTGGCAGATACCGCACCCCGGCCCCTAAGGGGAATGGACAAAAGACATTACTAGAGGAATATAAAGACTTTAAGAGGGATCGCCCCCATCGCTAACTCACCTGAGTTTACCATCGGCAATTCAATCCCTCAACGCATCGCCTTCATTCTGCACCTGAAATAAAGGACAGATCACAGGTTAGGAAGGCAACAGAAAAGGAGGCTCTATTGAACTTTTGTAATCTTCATACTTACGGCGTTCCGCTCGGAAAAGTGAAGTGGATTTTGCCAGCACCATTCTGAAAACCAGTTAAGTAACTGGACAAACACGTGCCCCTGCACCAGAAGCAGGATGGAGAGTTCATCCTTTCAAACCATAAGGTGAGCTTCAACCGGGGATTTCGGAGGAAGTTAGAGAAGAACGAAGGAGGGAAGGGGGGAGCAAGCACACTATTCTGCAGACTGCTAATCCCCTTTCTCATCTGCAGAAGGATATTCCTACGGGCCAGACAAGCAAGATTTGAGGGTCCTGTTCAGTCGGTGTTCCGAGTTCTGCGCATCACGTTCGAAGAGGCCACAGCAACCCAGACTATACCAGCGCCTCCGTGGGAGTCAGGTGAGCGTTACATCCACCTACTCTTTGAAAGTGAACTAGCAACTTTATGTTACGGAGTTGCACACATATTAAAATCAGGATCACACTTTCAAAATATGGCAGCTACACAATTATTACAAAAAGTGCAACAAAAAGATGAGGTTTTACAATCAAATATTACAAATCTATTAGCAAATATGCATGGTACTAAAGAGTACTTGTTTCGATGTCACAGAGATGTACATTGTATAATCAGAAACCTTGGCCCACCCACTTGGTTTGTTACATTAATTTGTGCAGAATATGCATGGGAAGATTTACATGATTTCCTACACATATCAAACAAAAACAAAACAAACATAGATATACTAACACCTGGAGAACTTTGTTCTCTGGATCCTGTTAATGTTTCAAGATATTTTCACCATCGCTTCATTGCTATGCTACATTTTATTTGTAATAAAACTGTCCTTCCCCTTGGAGAAGTGCAACACTTCTTTTGGAGAAAAGAATACCAAGCCAGAGGAGCACCACATATCCACATGCTTTTATGGATTAAAGATGCTCCTAAATTTGGTCAAGACAGTGATGCCACTGTTTTACAGTTTATTGAAAAATATGTCACTTGTGAAATTCCATCTATTCCAATTTCAAAGACACACATGTAGCAAATATTGTCGTCGCAAATACAAAAACAAAGGGAAATACTACACCAAATGCTGATTTGGTTTCCCTAGGCCAGTTACAAATACAGGTCAAGTGAACAACCTCATGTCTTCAGTTAGACATAGGGCCTCATTCCGACCCAGGCGGTAAGGGGTTTACGGCAGCGTAAATAGCGCCGACCCTTACCGCCTGATTCCGAGGTCCCTTAGCGCCATGGAGGATTTAACACCTGCTTTTAGCAGGTGTTAAAATCCATGGCGCTAAGGGACCTTGTTGTTAATTACGCCACCGTAATTTACGGTGGCGTAATTAACGCCTTCCCCACTCCCATTATGCCCTATGGGGCAAAAATGGGAATTGGGAAGGGTAAATGGGGATTGGGGACTTACCGCCCCGCCAACCTCGGAATGGGGCGGTAAGTCCGCCAACCACCATGGCGTAAACATAGTTTACGCCATGGTGGTAAAGGTACGACCCAGGCGGTAACTTACCGCCTGGGTCGGAATGAGGCCCATAGTGTTAAAGGTAATTCACCTAAAAATACATATTACATAAAAAGAAAAGAAGAAGAAAAATATATCAATGATTACAATGCAATCATTGCCCACTTATGGAATACAAACATAGATGGGCAGTACATTTCAGACAATTTTACTGCAGTTGCACGATATGTCACAGCATACTTAACCAAAGCAGAAAAGACAGAGCTGCAAGACCTCTGGAATGACCTGTCATCAGATAAAACAGTGTCTTAAAAATTATACAGCTTGGGCATAATAATGCTGTCCAATAGAGAATGTGGATCCTATGAAGCAGCTGATTGTTTAACTGGTACTGCACTGTATGGTAAATCTGAAAATATAGTATGGCTAAATCCTGGTCCAGCTAAATCTAGAAAAAAGAGTTATAAAATCATACGAAGATGTAGAAACAATAGCCAAACATGATCCCAACAGCCAAGACATTTTAAAAAACAATTTATTGGACACATACTACCCAAACAGGAGTACCACTTTGGAAACCATGTGTCTATACCACATAGCCCAAAACTTCACATACAAAAATAATATAAAACCTAATGAAAAAAACGGTAAATACAGAGTGACAAACTGTGAAGGCAGCTTAGTAAAACTCACCAAACCAAATTTAATTAATCATATCAAATTGTCATTAATGACTCCTCAAGATAAAGAAGTATATTACATGTCCTTGCTACAACTATTTAAACCATGGAGAAAAGAAGAAGAAATACTAGATAACTATGACTCATATGAAGATGCTTTCAAAGCAAATGAAAGCACTATAACTGATGTAAACTTTACACAGTACAAAACAATGTTGCACAATGAACACCGACACGAAGAAGAACTCCAGGCCCAACTAGATAAGGACACTCCTGACAGTAGTCAACCTTCTGTAACAGGAAGCCAAGAACCACTGGGAGAGCCACTAATAACAAATGAGGCAGAATTAGTTATGATAGAAGTAGAAAACACCATGTGTCAGTATGAAGATAAAGAAGACTTAACTATACTACAATCAAAACTAAACAATGAGCAATGCAGCATTTTTCAAGAAGTAACAAAAGAAATTGTACATGGTGTACAACATGAAAACAAAGAATGCACCTGCCAAAATTACAAACCTATACTATTGCACGTCAGTGGTGAAGCTGGTTCTGGCAAAACATTCCTAATCAAAATCATCAGTAAGTTCCTTCAACAATTGACAAACAACAAACTGTCAGCTGTTGTCACTGCCCCCACAGGTTTAGCTGCCTACAACATAGGTGGTGTCACTTTGCACCGATTACTACTCCTGCCAGTAGAACACCAAAACAAATTAGACTATTACCAACTTTCTATAGAAGCTGCAATTGAACTACGCAGAGTATTGAAACAAATGAAAATGCTTCTAATAGATGAAGTGAGCATGTTGTCCAACCTAATGTTGGCTTTGATTCACCTTAGATTACAAGAAGTACTCAAAACAAACTATGAAGAGCTCTTTGCAGGAAAACACATTATTGTTTTCGGAGATCTTCTTCAATTGAAACCAGTAAAAGGTGAGCCTATTTTTAAAACATTAGGACACAAACTCTGCCGTAAAACTGTTGGCAGCATTGGAAATGTCAACCTTTGGCAACATTTCCAATACAGAGAATTAACAGAAAACATGCGGCAATCTGCAGATCTCACTTATGCCAACATCTTAAAAAGTATCAGAGTTGGTATACTTTCTAAAGAAGCAGAAGCAATATTGAAAACCCAGCACATTCATGCACTTAATGGTGATAGTGCATGTGCTACAGATGTTATGGAACAATTAGCCCACAAAAATGTCAATTGTATGGCCTTAATGCCAACTCTTGCAAGCTGTTTCAAATTCAATGAAATAATGTTAAGTAAAGAAATGCAACCTATAATGGAAATTAGCACCACAGACAAACTAGATGTACATGGTATGACACTTCCCATGTGTGACCAAGCCACAACAAGACTAAATAGTTTAGAAAAATCAATCTCGAACACAGCAGGATTGGAAAAGATATTAAAATGATCCTTAAATTGCAGAGTAATGCTTAAACGTAACCTTAAGTTGTTGGCTTTCAAACATACCCACGTGACAACAAAATTCAGTTTATCAATATTCTCTTTGACAAACTTTCAGAAGTAAAAAGAATAGGGCGCTCAACAGCTCGATTCCTTCTCTTCAAAGACATGTATGTACGCAGAGAACAATCTTCTCTAACTCTTGCATACGCAGTCACCATTCATAAATCACAAGGTCTTACCCTAGACAAAGCAATGATAGACATTGGTAACACAGCCTTTAAAGAAGGCATGAGCTACGTAGCACTATCACGCTTATGTACACTTGACAGTCTATTTCTAATCAACTTTGATGCAAGTAAAGTATAGTGTTTATGGAATAAGACAACAATTGGACTACTGTGCTGGAATGGTTAAATTCACTATAAACTCACAGGAAGATCCACAAGAATGCCTGATGTACTTACTACAAGTACTAGAAAATAAAAACATACCTATAAATTAAATCTTCCAGATTTCATACATGTGGAAACATACATGCACTCTCTGCAACAATGTGACACAAGAAGAAATCCCCAATGAACGCTTCGTATATATATATATCTAATTGTGAATCCATTCCATTTCAGCAACTTGTACAAAATGCAAATAATGGTAGATTATGTACTACCTGCAATTCGGAAAATCGCTCCACGTTAGTAATACAAACACATAGTAAATACGTAATACTAATGCTTCTCCGTTACAATGCAGATGGTACCAAAAACAACTGCAAGCTGACTGGATTAACACATGGTCAAATATCACTTGGTAAGAAAACCTTCACAACAATAGGTATAATCTACCACGTAGGAGCCACAAATAATTCAGGGCACTACATTGCATATATAAAAAAGAAATGTGGATGGTTTGAATGTAATGATAGTACCATTACTCTAAAGCAGAGATTGCCAGCAAATCTTACAAATGCTTATTTAATGTTCTTAAAACCAGAATTTGATAACTAAACTGTACTTAAACCTTAAGTAAACCTATAGTAAAACAAATATAAACTGTTAGAATATTCCAAAAGCTATCTAACTGCCCAAAGATTCTCCAACAACTAATCAGATAAATGAATACCACTAAATTAGAGCAAAAATAGACAGTTAGAATACGCCAATTGGTATCTAACTATCCCAAAATTTAACAATATCCAAACAGATAAATCAATACCACTAAAATATATAAAAAAAATAGACAGTTAGAATACGCCTACTGGTATCTAACTGCTCCAAAATTTTACAATATCCAAACAAATAAATAATATGTTACTGCTCCAAAAAACTGCAACAAGCCAATGTATAAAGCATTAGCCAGAAACAACAAGTGAACACTGAAAACAAACAAACAAATAAACTGTAGCATAACAGAAAAAAGGTTTTTTTTTAATCCAACATGGATTTTTTTTTCTCCCACAGACCCAATGATTTTAGCAACAGACACAGAAACTGAGCAAATTGCACAGTACTCTGGTTTGTAATCTACTAAATATGAGGGTCCAAAAAAAAAAAATGTTGATTATACAATGTAATAAGTCATTACAAAATACTAATACTAACAAGCTATTTTCTCTTATCACAGAAATGAACAAGAAATACATGTACTCCAGTTACTAAACCAAACAGTAAGTATATTATAATAAGTACAGCCATCGCAACATTTCACACCCATAGTGGCTTATAACTTTGTTCCTTATAAATTTGTTTTTGACTCAAAGTTATAAGCAACTATGAGTGTGATATGCTACGGTGGTTGTGGCCAGGGCATAGAGTCTTGGTTGCATGGCCAAATGGCCATGCAACCAAGACTCTATGCCCTGGTCACAACCACCGCAGCATATCACACCCATAGAGTCAAACATTTCAACTATGGCCTATGGAAACATTTAATGTCGGCGGACATTATGAGTGTTCTTAGAACACTTTCAACTTGTCAGCGAACAATACGGACAGCGTCCTCAGAACACCCCCATTTTATTATTTGTGAACATTTCAGGACACCGCGTGTGTTCTTAGAACACATTCAACTTGCCAGCGAACAATACGGACAGTGTCTTAGGACACCCCCTACGAACATTTCAGGACACTGCGACAGTTCTTAGAACACTTTCAACTTGACAACGAACAATATGGACAGTGTCCTCAGAACACCCCCATTTTGTTTATTTGTGAACATTTCCGGACACCGCAAGTGTTCTTAGAACACATTCAACTTGTCATCGAACAGTACGGACAGCGACCACAGAACACCCCCATTTTTTTATTTGCGAACATTTCAGGACACTGCTAATGTTCTTAGAACACATTCAACTTGCCAGCGAACAATACAGACAGCGTCCTCAAAACACCCCCATTTTATTTGCGCTCATTTCAGAATACCATGAGTGTTCTTAGAACACATTCAGCTTGCCAGAGAACAATATGGACAGCGTCCTCAGGACACCCCATTTTGTTTATTTACGAACATTTCAGGAAACCACGAGTGTTCTTAGAACACATTCAACTTGCCAGAGAACAATACGGACAGCGTCCTCAGGACACCCCCATTTTGTTTATTTGCGAACATTTCAGGACACCGCGAGTCGAGTGTTCTTAGAACACATTCAACTTGCCATCGAACAATACGGACAGCGTCCTCAGGACACCCCCATTTTGTTTATTTACGAACATTTCAGGACACCACGAGTGTTCTTAGAACACATTCAACTTGCCAGCGAACAATACGGACAGCGTCTTCAGGACACCCCCTACAAACATTTCAGGACACCGCAAGGGTTCTTAGAACACTTTCAACTTGACAACAAACAATACGGACAGCGTCCTCAGAACACCCCCATTTTGTTTATTTGCGAACATTTCAGGATACCACGAGTGTTCTTAGAACACATTCAACTTGCCATCGAACAATACGGACAGCGTCCTCAGGGCACCCCCATTTTGTTTATTTACTAACATTTCAGGACACCACAAGTGTTCTTAGAACACATTCAACTTGCCATCGAACAATACGGACAGCATCCTCAGGACACCCCCATTTTGTTTATTTACAAACATTTCAGGACACCGCGAGTGTTCTGAGAACACATTCAACTTGCCATCGAACAATATGGACAGCATCCTCAGGACACCCCCATTTTGTTTATTTACGAACATTTCAGGACACTACGAGTGTTCTTATAACACATTCAACTTGCCATAAAACAATACGGACAGCCTCCTCAAGACACCCCCATTTTGTTTATTTAGGAACATTTCAGGACACCACAAGTGTTCTTAGAACACATTCAACTTGACATTGAACAATACGGACAGCGTCCTCAGGACACCCCCACTTTGTTTATTTACAAACATTTCAGGACACCACGAGTGTTCTTAGAACACATTCAACTTGCCATCGAACAATACGGACAGCGTCCTCAGGACACCCCCATTTTGTTTATTTACGAACATTTCAAGACACCACAAGTGTTCTTAGAACACATTCAACTTGCCAGAGAACAAAACCGACTGCGTCCTCAGGACACCCCCATTTTGTTTATTTACGAACATTTCAGGACACCACAAGTGTTCTTAGAACACATTCAACTTGCCAGAGAACAATACGGACAGCGTCCTCAGGACACCCCCATTTTGTTTATTTACGAACATTTCAGGACACCGCAAGGGTTCTTAGAACACTTTCAACTTGACAACGAACAATACGGACAGCGTCCTCAGGACACCCCCATTTTGTTTATTTGCGAACATTTCAGGACACCGCGAGTCGAGTGTTCTTAGAACACATTCAAATTGCCATCGAACAATACGGACAGCGTCCTCAGGACACCCCCATTTTGTTTATTTACGAACATTTCAGGACACCACGAGTGTCCTTAGAACACATTCAACTTGCCAGAGAACAATACCGACAGCGTCCTCAGGACACCCCAATTTTGTTTATGTACGAACATTTCTGAACACCGCGAGTGTTCTTAGAAAACATTCAACTTCCCAACGAACAATACGGACAGCGTCCTCAGGACACCCCCATTTTGTTTATTTACGAACATTTCAGGACACCACGAGTGTTCTTAGAACACATGCAACTTCCCATCGAACAATACGGACAGCGTCCTCAAGATACCCCCTACGAACATTTCAGGACACCCCGAGTGTTCCTAGAACACTTTAAACTTCACAACGAACAATACGGACAGCGTCCTCAGAACACCCCCATTTTGTTTATTTACGAACATTTTAGGACACCACAAGTGTTCTTAGAACACATTCAACTTACCAGAGAACAATACGGACAGCGTCCTCAGGCCACCCCCATTTTGCTTATTTACGAACATTTCAGGACACCGCAAGTGTCCTTAGAACAGTTTCAGCTTGCTTGCGAACAAAACGGACACATATTGCGTCCTCAGAACACCCCCTTTTAGTTTATTTAGAACATTTCAGAACAGCTGTGTTGTCCGCAGACAAATCGAACACAGCAAGAGCATCTACCACATAAAAAAACACAACATTTAACCTATCTCATACTCTCCCACCCTCTCCAAACACTCTTACACACCAACACATTCTACTAAATGAAAATTTCAAACCAAGTTTCACCGCGCTGTCTGCGGACGTCTGCGAATCCAAGATGGTGGGTGCTACCGAAAATCTGACGCGCTCCACGCCGTCCAATCAGCGAACACGTTGCATGTCTGCGGACATTATGCAAGCCGATTGGCCAATCAGGACACTGTCCGCGGACCGAACAGAGATTAACTTCTTACATTCCTTAGTTGTGCCCATGTGAGGCATCATCTCACTTGTGTGCCAGCGTGATACAAATAAAATATTAATCATCCACACAGCACTCTAATCACTGAGAGATCAGGAGCCGGTAATATTGTCGCTTTTGCATTTGACACTGCTGCTGAAGTTGAGGCTTCATTGAGTGTTGGTGAAGGCTCACTGGTGGATGCAGGTGCTGCAGTGGGTGCTGATGTCTGTGCATGTAATGCATGAGCCCCATACCTTTTTCATTTATGGTGCTCGTGTGCTTTCTGATCACATCCACATCATCCCCGTGGACTTGCACCATATGGTTAATCATTACTGATGTTCCTAGACTTTGTGACGGAACATTAGAAGGTCCCTGTCATGGAGTTTTCTTGCACAATGTGCATAGTAAATCCTCTGCCTCTTTTTTTGAACAGTATTCTTTCACCTTGAATTATTGCCAACTTTCTGTGATGGTCCAGTTGATTTTGTTCTGGTTGGTGACGGATCGGGGACCCAAGTGACATCATCATCACTGCTGCTACTATCATGTTGGACATGTTGGAATGTCCAAGTGGGGAGGAATATGTAAAACAATAAAAATGAGAAAACGAAAAAGACACTGCCTCAAAAAACTTAAAAGAAAAAATGTATTAAAAATAAATAAATAGACAAAATGAACAAATCACAAGACAAGGGAAAAAAGGATTAGGTGAAACGTGGGCAAAAAGGAAGAAGGGTTAAAGTGCCAAAAGTCATTGCAGTTACTTAGCTAACCTTTCACTAACAAGCACTAATAGCAATGATCAATATAAACTTGTTATTTGTATGATAATTCACGGCTACACACCACTGCACAAGCTAATTGGAGACTTTGGCACATGCAGATGTCCTCACACGGTGTGGGCGTAACCGCATCAATACATTGTGCAACATGTATTTGGACCTTTCATTGATGAGGATAGGAGTTACGTGTAGGCGTGGAGCCACGGAATACGATATGATTGGCTGATGCATGAGGTGCGAAGATGCGTAGGCACATTAAATGTGCTCGATGGCCTATTTCGTCATTTCACACCCACAGATTTCATCAAACAGCTGGACGTAGCCACGTAACTAAATCGCAACATGTGATCAAACCGCACATTAACGTGGAAGTCATGTGTATGCGTGGAGATGCAGGGTGTGATATGATTGGGTAATTTCATACATGCGGATGGCATGGGCGTAGTCGTGTGATTATATCGCATTGTGCCATTGGCTCATTCATTGACATGGCTAGAAGGGTAACACAGCGCACTATGCAATTGGCTGTTAAAAAAAGCCTTGAAGATGCATAGCCCTATCTTCTACACTCTTGTGACTGCCCTGGGAAGGTGCAAGTTTACTCTGAGTACCTTTAGCGTAGAGTTCATTTAAGTGTGCCTTCCTCTCCATGACTGATCTTAGAGAACCTTTCCAAGCTTGCTCTACTTGAGGTTTTTAAAATCTGTATTTATTTATTTTTTGCTTTTTATGCGCTTATACAATATGAATATACTGTTTCAAATCACCCACAGGGCAAAGAGGGAGGAAGAGTGGGAAATACATTACAACAATACAACACATACTTTAAGAGCAGAGGGGGGAAAGGGAGGGAGACAAACCTACGATGCCTTGTGAGTATTCGAACATGTAAGTGCAGAAAGGAAGAATGAAAAGAGAGTAAGTGCTGCAGAGCCCTAGCCCATGGGTGAGCCATGGATGAGTTGCTAGGAATGCAGAGTGCTACACAGCCTGGGCCATGTGAGGTGTAAGTGTGAGTCTCCAGAGCAGATAGTGTGCAAATGCAAAGTAATGTGGACAGACAGGAGCTTGGAGAAATTGGTGGGGCAGGGCAAGGGCCCAAAGATGCATAAGTAACAGGGATACCAATTCAGAAAACTGTGGGATTAGCAGAGGAGAGAAGAAGGGAAGGAGGAGGAAAATAGGAAAGACTTATGGAGCTTCTGGAATTTGAGATGATCCTGCAAAAGGCGCAAGGGGAGGCTATTCCAAATGAGGGAGCCGGCGGAGGAGATTGAGCGATGCCCTGCCTCTGTTAAGCAAAATGTGGTCTAGAGCAATAGTGTTTAGTGAGATAAAGTTGAAGATAGCATGGTCCCTGGGCCCAGACATCCTTGAAGATGATGCAGAGGGATTTGAATTTAATCTATGCCGCAGCCGGAAGCCAGTGAAGACTTTTTAATGCAGGAGAGATGCCGTCCTTGGGCTTAGGCAAATAATATATCTTGCTGCCCTATTCTGGATATGCTGGAGGGATTGGAGAGTGGAAGAAGAAAGATTCAGGAGGAGGCTGTTATAGTAGTCAAGTCTAGAGAGAACCAGGGCTTGAGTCACATTGAGCCACTGAGGGAAAGTGAGAAAATGTAGAATTCCTTTGAGAAGGAAGAGCTGATAGTTGGACTTCTTGGCAATGTCCTGAGGGTGAGGGAGGAAGAAGAGAGAGGAGCTGAAGATGACTCCAACGTTTCTGGCTTCAGTTGAAGGTGCAGAGTGGAACCCAAGGAGGAAGGCCAGAGTCCCAATGGAAATGATTCTCAGTTTTACAGGCCTTAAGGCAGAAATTATTGGAGGCACACCAGCACTGGATGGCAGATAGGCATTCAGGGATAATGGAGGGTGCAAGAGGATCAGCAGGGAGTCTGAAGAAGAGCTGTGTGTCATTTGTCATCTGTGTAGCACTGTATGTTGGAAGAGAAAGAGGAGATGAGGTGTGCAAGGTAGTTGGTAAAGAGCCAGGGGGAGAGTATACAGCCATGAGGGACACCATAGGTGGAGATGGAAGTAGGAGAAGAGAAGCTGCCACAATGACTTGCAAAGAGCGGTTTGTGAGGAAAGTGGACAGCCAATCCAGTACCTGTTCTGAGATACCAATTGTATCGTGGAGCCTTTGTATGAGAATGGAATGGTTAACTGTGTCAAATGCAGAGGAGAGATCAAGAAGGATAAGGACAGCTGGGGATTTAGAGTCCACAGATGCTAGCAGTTCTTCACAGGTGATCAGAAGAGCAGTTTCTGTGTCTCTGGATGCTTGGAATCAAGATTGATGGTGGTGGAGGCCTCCAACAAGTTCAGTGTGAGAGTTAAGTTGGGGCAAAGCCAGCTTCTCAAGTGGCTTTCACAGGAAGAGGGTGACAGAGATAGGGTGATAGCTGGCTGGACAGTTAGGGTCAGAGGACTTTTTTTTCACGAGTGGGCACACAAGGAAGTGGTTGAGAGGGGAGGAGAAAGATCCAGTGATAAAGGAGTGATTGCAGGAATCAGCGAGAGCAGGGGCAAGAGAACCAATCTTATACTTGATGGTCTGGGATGAGCAAGGAGAGACCTGTTTAGAAGAGACCTTCATGGAGCGGACAACTCTGGTAACTTCTTCAGGTGTGACAGGAGAGAAAGAGGAAAAGGAGTCAGCAGGAGGGAGGGGGGTTGTGCGGTGGAGAGGGAGTGGGATGGGCTGTGAGGGAGTGTAGAAAGGGTGGTCTGAATGTCTTGAGTTTTGGTGGCAAAATGTGAGGCCAATGCTTTGCGGAGGTCCTGGGAAGGAGAAGGGGAGGAGGAGAGTGCAGATTGGATGTCTAGTTCCCTGCAGATCTTGAAAAGTTCAGCCATATTATTGAATACGCCGGAGACCCAAGCCTGAATGTGAGCTCTTTTGTTAGCACGGAAGGCGAGTCTGTATTGGCTTTGGAGCAGGCGGCAGTCCAGTTTGTTAGAGGATGATCCTGCAGTTGGCTACTTCTGTTCTGCTTCCCTGCACTTTTGTTCCAGGGCTGAAAGTTCAGTGTCATACCAGTGTTACGCTTTGAGGCAGGTTTTAGACGGATCCTCAGGACTGGAGCAAGAATGTCAAGAGTGTTGGTGATGGAAGGATGGAGGTTGCTCAGGGCAGTGTCAGAGGTTGAGTTAAAGGTGATGGAGAGGGGGTTGAAGGTCGATGTCAGGGCTAGACATGCTGTGGGGACAGTGTATTATAACAATGTTGCCAGGTTAAATAGGCGCAAGCCTATATTGCACTTTCCCAAAAGGATTCTTCATACTTTTTACAGGAAAAGCATTCTATGGCCAAGAAAGACCAAAAGACTTCAATTTCCAGCAGGCCCGTGTGTTCCTTGTTTACAGACTTTTCCTTGAGAGTGTTATACTAGTTGTGCATTGGGTAATACAATGTCATTGTTATGTTGATGTAAAGCATATACTGGGAGGTGAGAGTTACATATGCCCTATGCAGCAGGCTGATCTCTGGCATACATCAGTACCTGCAGTGTTAGGCTGTATGCTGCATTCCCTGTGATCGCCATGGAGAACATGGTAGCTCTGTTGCAGGAGCTCAAAGCAGAGATAGCCGCAACTAGGCAGGATTACTTGACTCTGGCAGGTCATGTACAGACTATAACAACACAAAGTCAAGCCCAAGCAACCCCTTTGGCCAGAGCTCTTCCCACGCCCGTACAAGAGCTGGTGTCCACAGAACCCCCGGTTCTGTTGGTAGCCCCAGAATGGTATCACGGGACTCCCAGAAATATAACGAGTTTGTTATGCAATGCCAGCTGCATTTCTTGACCAAGCCTACAGTGTTTCAGACCTCCCAGGCAGGCACAGCCTTTGTCATTTTGTATCTAGCTGGGGATGCAGCATCTTGGGCCACACCGTTGGTTAGGAAAGACGACACCCTTCTGTACAGCTGGGACGAGTTCCTGGAGGAATTTGGTAAGATATTGAACCGACGGTCAGCATCACTAGTCAAGGGTAGAGAACTATTGACTCTCAGGCAAGGTAGCAAAGACCTTGTATTCTATGTTACCTCCGTCAACCGGTTAGCCATGGAAACAGACTGGCCACAAGACAAACAGATGTCCCTGTTTTACCAGGGACTAAGAGACGAGCTGCCATGATAGACTTAGCGCTCCGCCTGGATCAGAGACAGAGTGAAAGACGTCAGGATTGACAGAAAGGGAATCTGGACCTCTGGTGCTCTTGGACCAACAGAAACCTGCCAATACATCTGAAAAGAATCATGAAGAACCCATGCAGATACGGGCGGTGTGGGGACCACTGTCTAAAGACAAAAAAGGAGAAAAGGAGAAGAGACAAGCTATGCCTCTACTGCGCAAAGACTGAAAATGTACGAGAGTGTCCGACCAAATCCAAAGGAGAACCATCAGGAAACATTTTTTGGCCAATACTCATTGCGATCAGGCTGCTCATGTATTGATGGCTGGCCACCTGAGTTGACAAAGCAAACAGATTCCTGTATCCCAGATGGTAGACTCAGGAGTCACCAGTAACTTTGTTGATGCACAGTTAGCAAAGCATTTGGGATTTCCATTCGTCAACAAGCAGTTAGTTGAAGAGGTCAAATCTGTGGATGGTTCTTCATTGATGTCAGGTCCTATCACACAACAGACCATGGGCCTCATTACGACCCAGGCGGTGAGTTACCGCCTGGGTCGTACCCTTACCACCATGGCGTAAACTATGTTTACGCCATGGTGGTTGGCGGATTTACCGCCCCATTCCAAGGTGAGTGGGGCGGTAAATCCCCATTTCCCATTTTACCCTTCCCCATTCCCATTTTTGCCCCATAGGGCATAATGGGAATGGGGAAAGGCGCTAATTACGCCACCGTAAATTACGGTGGCGTAATTAGCACCAAGGTCCCTTTGCGGCATGGGTTTTAACGCCGGCAAAAAGCAGATGTTAAAATCACCATCCCGCAAAGGGACCTTGGAATCAGGCGTTAAGGGTCGGCGCCGTTTACGGCGCCGTAAACCCCTTAACGCCTGGGTCCTAATGAGGGCCCATATCTATGCCATTGGAGTGTGGTGAAGACTACCGGGAAACACTTCAGTACGACGTTATAGCGGCACGACAATTTGGTTTGATCCTGGCTGGCTACGGTTACATAACCCAAGTTACATAACCCAACTATAGACTATATCTCAGGGTGGGTTACGTTTTTATCTGCCCACTGTTCGGCACAGTGTAAAGGTACCAGTTTCATCACTCACGTTATCGGAAATGTCGAAAATACTTTGCCCCCAGAGTACGAAGAATATAGAGATGTCTTCAGCAAGGCAGCTGCAGTGACTTTGCCTCCACATCGGCCCTTTGATTGTCACATAGATCTCCAACCAGGAACTACCCTGCCTTGCAGTAGAATCTATGCTCTCACTGAAGCAGAAAACAAACACCTAAAGGAGTATATAGAGGCCAACCATGCCAATGGTGTTATTAGACACTCCACTTCACCTGTCTCCTCTCCATTATTCTTCATGTCCACGAAAACGGGAGACCTAAGAATTTGTATTGACTACAGGGCCATTAACTGTATCACCATACAAAATTGATACCCGCTCCCTTTAATACCCATTCTGCTGGACCAGGTGCGAGGGTTGACGGTGTACACCAAATCAGACCTTCGGGGAGCATACCATTTAGTGCGCGTGCAACAAAGGGGTTAATGGAAGACGGCCTTCCAGACCAAGTTCGGATTATACGAGTATCAAGTTATGCCCTTCGGGCTCTGTAAAGCACCAGCCACGTTTCAACATTTCCTCAACGAGGTACAGCGTGGCTACTTGGATGTGTTTGCTGTTGTCTATATAGACGATATCTTGATCTACTGACAGAACTTGGATGAGCACATGAAGGCTGTACGACAGCGTTTAAGGGAACATCAACTGTACGCAAAATTAGAAAAATGCGAATTCCATCAAACAATAGTTGAATTTCTAGGCTTCATTTTATCACTGCAAGGGGTTATGATGGACAAGAAAAAAAATGCAAACAATCTTAGACTGCCCGTTTCCCGCCTCAGTGAAAGACATGCAGACAGTGCTGGGGTTCGCTAATTTCTACCGACGGTTTATCGAAGGTTTCGCTAAGAAAGTCCAACCAATCACCCGACTATTAAAGAAAGGGGTGTCTTTCCAGTGGGACTCTGCAACAGAGGAGGGTGTCCAAGCTCTCAAGAAAGCATTTACTACTGTCCCAATAATGATGCACGCAGATCCTACTCAACCGTACATTGTGGAGACAGATGCATCTAGTTACGCTCTAGGAGCAGTGCTGTCACAGCGGGATATCAGAGGACAGTTACATCCCATCACTTATTATTCACGAACTCTTCTGCCAGCTGAGAAAAACTACGTGATAGCCGACAGGGAATTATTGGCGATTAAAACCGCCTTTGAATAATGGCGCCACTATCTTATGGGGACTCAACATAGCATCACAATATACTCGGATCATCGCAACCTACAATTCCTGAAATCAGCCAAGGCACTCAGTCCCCGGAAGCTGCTATGGGCAATGTATTTTGCAGATTGTGACTTCGTAGTCACCTATCGACTCAGACTGGAAAACAGGAAAGCAGACATTTTGTCACGCTACACAGACCAAACAAGAGTCAAGCAGAAAAGCCTGAAGAGCCGAATCCCATCGCAGACCACCAAGCACATTATTGGAAGTATCCTGGTTGATGACATGACATGTTTGTGAATATTCGGCAAACCATGACAGCTCAGGATCTGGAGCAATGGGATTCATAAAGCAAGGAACACACAGTGAAAGATGGCCTGCCTTTTTACAATACCACTCTATTCCTCCCTACCACGCCTATACAATGGCAAGTCATGAAATGGAGCCATGATTCTCCTTATGTAGCCCATCCAGGAACAACCAAGACCCTGGAACTACTCAAAAGACATTTCTGGTGGCCCACTATGAGGAAAGAAGTCCAAAATTAGCAGTCAGGGGGCCAATGGGGCCCAGATGGGAGGAGAGGAGAGAATGGTCTGACCAGGAGAGAGGGGTGACTAGTGGTGGAGAGATTAGAGTGTATGAGAGCATCAAGAGTGTGTACAGCTGTGTGGGTTGGCCCAGAACGCAGAGGGAAAGCAAGGAGCAGAGGTCAGGGAATAGAGTGGATGCAGAGTCATGGGCGTCCAGTTGAATGTTGAAATCACCCAGGAGGAGAAGGTTAGAGGTAGCAGTAAGTTAAGAAGAGCAGAAGTCAGCCCATTCTGAGAGGAATAGGGAGGTGGCGCCTGTAGGCCGGTAGATGGTAGCAATGGTCATGGTGGAAGTGGGCAAGGTGACCCACTTGCAGACCAGGTTTTTAAAAGAGGAATAGGACCGGGTGGGTAAGGTAGAGGCAGGAACCTACTCAGGGAAGATTAAGGCAACCTCCTTGCCAGTGTGGTGTGGTCGTGGCTTGGAGATGATCTAGAAGCCATTAGGGAAGAGGGAGTCAGAGGCAGTGAAAGAGCTGGCATTGAACCGAGTCTTGGTAAGAGCAAGAATGTTGAGGTCAATGTCTTCAAGAGCGGAGACAGATGTCAGAGGAGAGCTTGTTGGCTGAGCAGGTGTTAAGAATCACCAGGTGGAGGTGGTCAGTGCATTTGAATGTTTTATGAGGTGGGGTACAGGGGTGTGTTACACCATTCAGAGGAGGGAGAGGGAGAGAAGGTGGAGAAGCAGGCGAAAGAAGTAAGTTACTGAGAGAAGCCAAGACGCAGTCAAAAAGAAGGAGGTTGGGTTGTGGACCCTGAACCAGAATGGTGCCAGTGTGATAGACATTAACGAAGCAACAAGAGGATACAAAGCCAGCCAAGGGGACTTCCCTCTTGGTGCCACCATTAATAAAGGAGTGTGAGGAGGGAGAGAGAGTGGAGATGAGATGGAGACTCCAGAGGTCAGGGGACGTAGAAAAGGATATCAGTGAAAACCTTTCTAGAGGAAGCACTGACATAGGTGTCTGCAATGGGAAGTCCAGGGTTTGCACTCAGGATAACTATTTTGTGCTTTTTCCTGCCAGACTTGGAGAGAGATGGGGATAGTTGATGGTGTAGCAGTTAGAGAATATGGGGGAGATGGAGAGAGCCATTGGAAGCCAGAGGCTATAGCCAAAGAGTGAGGGAGGAGTGGCAGCACTGCACAGTTCTAACTCACTAGGGGCCTGGTAGATTGAGGCGGGGAGAATAAGAGAAACCTAGCAGGAATAGAATTACATAGAACGAGTGACACAGATTAAACAATACACATAAACTTGATTTTAAAAGATGGAGGCAGCAAGCAATAGAGCGCAGATGATGCACAGGAAATGCAAAACATCCAAATTCGAATTTAAAAGCACACCCCAAAACATCCAAATTCGAATTTAAGAGCACAACCCAATTCAACTTTACACGAAGGCAGCAAAATGCAGATGGTGCACCGGAAATGCAAAACATCCAAAAGCGAATTTAAAAGGACAATCCAATTCAACTTTAAATGAAGGCAGCGAAATGCAAATGGTGGACAGGAAATGCAATACACACGTGAAAGTAATAAATGCAATGCAAAGGAATTAAGTTAGGTGAGGATGGAGTAGCTGAAAAACACTCACTATGCCACAGGAGAGATAGTTATTGAGATCAGCCAAACTCACATTCATGACCGTAGGGATCGTGGGTGCCCTTTGAGATAGTAGCAGTGAGGCAGTCAATGAATTTGTCCCGTGGACGGATCATAGCTTGAGATGTAAAAACGATGGTTCTCCAGGCCCTCCCCGGACTGGATGGGCCTTAGTTGAAATGGGCCGGCTCCCACCTCCTGGTGGCCCTGATTGGGTGAAAAAGAGTGATCCAGCCAAATGCGTGCAGCCAGGGTGCTGACAAAGGATAACTCCTGTGCCCTATACAGGGGCAGCCATAGTGCAGGGAGCCCACGAGGAGAACAGCCAATGATGGTTGAAAAGAACAGGCCACTCAATGCGCCTTAGGCATCACGAATGCCATGAAAAAAAGCACTTTGCTCTGGAATTGATTGCAAAGAGACATACTATAATTTACATGCGTCTCAATGCGAAATTTTGCAAAAAAGAACAAAACATGATTATCCAGATTCAGTGAGCTGGGGTGAAGTGCCTGGAAATTATTTAGAGCCCAAATGGGCTTACCTTTGTAAGCGCGCTACTCCCGTAGGGAGCAGGCAAGTGGGGGCTCCAGGGAGTCTGCTGCTTCTGCTGGCAAGTGAAGCTGAAGTATTATGCAGAAGGCCTCTGCGGCCTCTCTCGTATCGCACACTTCTGCTATCCCAGTATTAATAGGTTGTCTCTCACTGGAGGCCAGTCTTTCACCCTGGGCCTCCTGCTCAGTGCGTTCCCAGAGCTGGTGTCATCAATGGATGGCAACCTTGCCGACCAGCTTCTCTCCCTGTGCACTGATGCAGTTGGGGATCCGTCCCCTCTGCCTGTTGCCGCTTGTTGGGGCAGACCTCCTCCTTCGTCGCTGCCTGCTCCTCTGTGCGCCTCCTGGGTTGCCGAGTACCTCTATGTGTGCCTCCTTAGCTCTATCTAACGCCACTGCAGGTCTCCCACCTAAGATGGCTAAAAAGACCACCCGGGTCGTCGGCATCGCTTGTGCCATTCGGCTCTGTGTTCTTCTGTTGGTTACGAGGCAGCAATCCGACTCGCCATTACCTTCACACTCTGTACAGCTTGAAAAAAGTGCACATTATCAGGATTTTTCAGGATGTTTTCAGGCCGGTCGCGGAGCTCTACAGACTCATGTCTAGGCGTCTGTACCTCCCTGTAGTGATGAGTTTAACATAGGCACAAGAAAAGTCTTCACTACCTTTCCGTGCCCATAACTTTGATTCTGTTTCTTTCATCAGGATTTGTTCAAAGATTTTCCACAATGAAGGGGTTTGTACAATGAAGTTGGTGCTTCTGAAACCCCTGCTTAAAACTTGCCTTTGTCCAATTTTCTTTTAATTTGAATTCAAAGAAATTATGAAGGGCATGGCTATAAGCTATGGCTTATTTTCCCACTGTAGACATAGCCAAGGGGAAGCCTTGTATGCATGGGGCTTCTTCTACGAGAAAACCTTGTGTACAACAGAGCCTCATTAAACGTAAATGACAGGCTAGTCTAAGAGAAAGGCTTGTCTATGAGAGAGCCTCATCTACGAGAGAGCCTAGTCTATGAGAAAGGCTCAACAACAAGAGGGGCTTGTCAATGAAAGGGGGGTGTCAACGAGAGGGCATTGTCAATGAGAGCCTAGTCAACAAGAGCATAGTCAGCAAGAGGCTAGTTAATGAGAACCTAGCCAACAATGTCCTCATCTATGACAGAACCTCGTCAATGAGAAAGGATTGTCTATGAAAGAGCCTCAACAACGACAAATGCTTATGATAGAGCATCATCAATGAGACGCTTATTTGTTCACAAGAGCCTCGTCTATAAGAAATGCTTGTCAATGACAGGCTCATCTAAGAGAAAGACTCATCAAAGACAGGCACATTTCAGGAAAAGGATTGTCTACAAAATAGCCTTGTCTCTGAGAGAGGCTTATCTACAAGAGAGCCTTATCTATGAGAGAGAATCATCAATGAGAGAGCCTCATCTATCTAGGAGAGAGACTGGTCTACGAGAGAAGCTTGTCTATGAAAGAGCCTCATCTACGAAAGAGCCTCGTCAATGAGTGAGCTAGTATATGAGAAAGGTTGGTCTACTAGAAAAGCTCATCTACGAGAGAGCCTCATCAAGGAGAGAGCCTTGTCAATGAGAGAGCTTGTCTATGGGAAAGGCTTGTCTATGAGAGAGCCTTGTCAATGAGAGAGCCTCGGCAATGGAGAGAGCCTCATCAGTGAAACAGCCTCATCTACTGAGAGGCTTATCTACGAGAGAGCCTCATCAACAAGAGATCATAATTTACAGAAATGCTCACCTACAAGATAGCTTTGTCTACGAGAAAGGCTCTTCTACAAGAAAGTCTTGTCTATGAGAAAGGTTAGTCTAAGAGAGAGCCTTGTTTATGCGAAAGGCAAATCTACAAGAGCCTCATCTACAGGAAAGACTCAGCAAGAACTGAACCTCATCTATGAGATCATATTCAATGAGAGAGCCTCATCAATGAGAGCCTTTTTAAAGAGAGAGCATCATCTACGAGAAAGACTTTTCTTCGAGGAGTCTCGTTAATGAGAAAGGATTGTCAATGACAGGCTCTTCTACGAGAGATTCTTCTATGAGATACTCATCAATGTCAGGCTCATCTATGAGAAAGTCTTGCCAATGACAGACTCATCTACGAGAAAGTCTTGTCAGTGGATGAATCTTGTCTACTAGAATGGCTCTTCAAATAAGGAAGAATCTTAAATGACAACCTCTTCAATGAGTGAACCTCTTCCACGAGTGAGCCTCGACCACTGGAGAACCTTATCTTTGAGAGATCCTTGTCTGTGAGAGTGCCTTTTCTATGACACGGCCTCAACTACAAGAGAGCCTAGTCTATGAGACAGCCTAGTCTACAAGACAGGTGTTTCTACTAATGGGCTGGTCCAGATAAAGGGCTCATCTATGAGAAAGCCTTGCCTACGAGGGAGGCTCGTCAACAACGTAGGCAAGTGAAGGAGACAGGCTCTTCCACTAGAAAGCCTCATCAACCAATGAGCATAGTCAAAGAAAAAGCTTCAAATACAAGTGTACTTTATGTACAGAAAGTGCTAGTCAATGACAGGCTCCTCACCTACATAGCTTTGTCTATGAGAGTGTTTGGGCTACATGAGACCCCAAGCTACAGCAGGCCAGTCAATGAAAATGCTGCTCTAGGAGTGTACTTTGTCTACCAAGGAGCTTTGTCTAAAAGGGACCTTCGTCTACAAATATGTTTTTTCTACAAAGAGGCCTTCTCAAAGAAGACCCTACTATAGGCCTTCATCAAAGACAGGATTACTCTAACACGGCTCTTCTAATAAAGGCCTGACATACTTTAAACTTTTCCATGATGCCATCCTCTGAGGGGCAGTGTTTACGATTGCAGCTTCGCATACAACAGTTTTGTCAATGATCATCCATCTACAAAAGCCCTAACCTATAACAGGAATTCACGGATGCACACTTGCTGTGGAATACCAACCAGTAGGATGCCAAGTTCTTCCTCACAAACCACTTGGTCAAGATTATGTCCGATGTGACTTGGGGGCTGGGGAGCCCACACCAGCAATCTTCACAGTGAGGGTCTCTGGTCAGAAGATCAGAAATCCTTGCTCATCAACATCATGGAGTGGCGCCTCAGAAAGCCTTTCATGTGTTTACAGATGACGCAACCACCATGTTCTATATCAGGAAACGGAACGGCTTCAGATCAGATACCCTGTCCACCTGTCTCTTGCATAGTAAAACCCACATGGAGCGAAGAATTTCTTCCATTCTTTTCACCACACTTATATTATTAGATAAAGTTATGTAGTTTGGATTTATTTTAATAGTGTAGTGTGAGCTTTAGTAAGGGTAGTTGTTAGTTGAATTGAGCAGGAGGTCTGTCGTGTTAGAACAGGTCATTGTTAAAGGCTGCAGAATTTTGTTATTCTAGTGTGCTAGGATGCAGTTTTGAGCTTTGGTCATTCAAATTAATTTGGGCAGAAAGCTCCAAGTATCCAGGGTCAGGATGGAACATCCATTTCAAAAAATGTTTGCGAAGGAAGACGTTCACAGGGGCCTGAAACTAGACTTGCAACAACATGTGCCTTCCCAGCTGATAGACAAATAAATACACAATGGTTGTGAAAGACACAGTGAGATACACGAGAAGGCCCAGACAGCAGCATTGCCAGAATGAAGAACCAGGTTGTGAGCACTGAAAGCAGGGCACCCAGTGCAGTGGTAAAAAAGGCCTTGGTAAAACGAATAAACAGAAGAAATAAATGTTCTGAAGCAGGGCCTCAGACACGTTTTTACATGCAGCTATTCATTGTGAGAAGATAACTAGAAGCTTGCGTCCAGAGTTGGCAGCATGTATGGAGATGGGAATCACAGAGTCAGCAGATGCAAGTGGCAGGAGGCCAAGAGACCCAATTATGGGGAAGGCATTGTGGTCTTCCATGGGTTGCAACAAAGTTTTGACCTTGCTGATTTCTGCTCACAACTTAATTGGTGCATCTCAGTGTGGTGCTAGAGCCTTAACTATCTCAGGTGTCGCTGTCCAATTGAGGTATAGCTTTTTTTATCAATTTCACCATGTGCTGACTATGAAAATGATGCCATGTTCGGGGGGTGGCATTTTGATGGTAACAAGAAAGGAAACTTCCAAGTACATTGTTTAAGGTAAAGTGCTCTTTAGGGGCTCAATGACAAACAGCCAATGTTAGTATTAGAATGAATGTTGTATTTGTAGAACATGTTCATTTTGCAGTTTATTGGTTTAAATATTGTTACCCAGAGTGGATGGATCGATAGGTCCTCAGTTTAGTTCTATGTATCTGTCTGATTTTCCCTGCCGTATTTATAAATAAAAGCAATGCAATTTGTGCACTCTATTTTCGATTACTTTTGCCGTACTATTGGATTACTTTTGAGGTACTGTGCCTTTACATTTTGAGGCGCTAGCGAGATCTCTAGTACCCAAAAGAGCTGGGGCCTCCCAGACGTACACCTTGGTGGCATGGCGCCAGTCTGCAGAGACCAGTTCTTGTACACACAAACCGAGGAGGTGAGCAGATGCTGAGTTGCCAGAAGGTCTGCCTGATCCCTTAGGTGGGCCGGCGATCCGGGTTGTGCAGGCAGTTCAGAGGGGAGACTCAGCATCGAGGGGACTCAGAGGATCCATAAAACATGAGTGCACTCTTGTATAAAAACACAGTATTGTGGATTTATTGTTGGTTTATTGTGTTATTATATTGACTAAGATTAGTTTGAAGGGAAACTCCTTGTATAAGGGGAAAGATGGTGCTGTGTAGTGTTGCATGAGATTTTAATGAGATATTGAAGCGGAAATCCCCTTCAATATCTCATTAAAACCATCCATATCTCAAAACCCAAAAACTTCTAAATGCCCCACCCTAACAAATTCAATACAAACAAAAACCAAAATGATTGCTATTTATAACAATAAAGTCTTCTTGCCCCTCACTCACTGGGATGGAAGGATATCTCTCTGCTTCTTCACAGTGCTGTAATTCCTCTTATAAGAGGAGCTCCCACATCACTGTACACCTCTATTCTACTTATGACATCATCTTAGGGTGTGGCATTTAGAAGTTTTTGGGTTTTGAGATATGGGTGGTTTCATTGGTATGAGAAATGTGTGAGTGAGAAGAGCAGGTGTTGATGTGTGTGTGTGTGTTGGCGTTCAAACAGTTCAAAAACTGTTGACCTTCGGATTCGTTACATTGCTTCATTAAAGTGACAAAGAGGTTCCGCCAATTGGATTTTTTGCAAATGTTTATTAAAGAGACACAGAAGTCTTGGAGTATATGCCACTGCTGGAACGCAGTTGGTAGACATTGAGTATGGAGGAGTGGGGATTATTGACAATACGCGCACTCAGACAGAACACATGTACAGGTCACTCCTGCAGTATAGGGATAAAATACTAAAGTATGATGCAGAGTGGGTACGGAGGACTGCAGGAACAATGTTTAAACAATGGTCAGCAGAGGGCACGCATGCAAAATACTTTTTAGAACACATTTACACATATTTATTGTTGACACTCAAAGGGAAATAATGGAAGGGTAGACAAAGCACAGTGGGATTGTGGGACATGTTTGAGGAAGAGGAGGACACCCCTAATGATGAGACACACAGCACTAAAAAAGGAAGTTACAGTGGATTCTGACCCACCCCTGTATGGGTCATTTCTTCTACAGCCTGCTGCAGGCTATTACCCATCCTTGTTATCTACATGCAGTTGAGCATAAAAAAAGGGCACACGAGCAGAAGAATGGGTATTATGCAGCAGTAGCAACATATCAGATTTTGACAGGAGAAATTGTGTTTAAATTTGACAGTAAACCTATTAAAGACCCCACTTCTCTAGAAGGATAGTGATGGCAGGTGTGTAATGGAAGGATTCCAAAAAGGTAGCAGACACCCCTCTCTCGAAGGAACACAGCATGATAACCTGTTCAGTGGTTTTTAACCACTTTGAGAGTTCGCAGCCATCTGATTTTTGCTCACTGTACCTTTCACAGAAGCCAAATATCCATTTGCATATCAGTCTTTTTCCCACCCACATGGGGAGTTCAGCACCGAAATACAATGGCAATTCCCTTCTGATCAAGAGTACCAACAGCAACCCCACACATGTGTTTCAGCCTTGTTGGGCCTCATCAGTGAGGTGGAGCTGTGCTTCTCTGAGCACAGTGAGCAGGGAGTCCACGTCTGGTTGTCCCCAGGCAACTTAGTGTGACCAACCCCAAGTTCCTTCCAAAATTACAAAAAAGGTAGCAGGCGCCCCTCTCTCAGAGGAACATTGCATGATAATCTGTTCAGTGGTTTTTAACCACTTTGAGAGTTCACAGCCATCTGCTTTTTGCTCACTGTACCTTTCAAGAATAGGAAATATCTGTTTGCATATCAGTCTTTGTTCCACCCACATGGGCAGTCCAGTAACGAAATGCTATGGCAATTCCCTTCTGAACAAGAGTACCAACAGCAACCCCATACACGTTTTTCAGCCTTGTTGGGCCTCATCAGTGAGGTGGATATGTGCCTCTCTGAGCACAGTGATCAGGGAGTCCATGGCTGGTTGCCCCCAGGCTACTTAGGGTGACCAACCCCAAGTTCCTTGCAAAAATACAAAAAAGGTAGCAGGCACCCCTCTCTCAAAAGAAAACGGCATGATAACCTGTTCAGTGGGTTTTAACTACTTTGGGCATTCTCAGTTATCTGTTATTTGCTCACTGTACCTTTGACAGATGGAAAATAACCATTTGCATATCAGTCTTTGTCCCACCAACATTGGCAGTCCAGCACCAAAATGTTATGGCAATTCCCTTCTGAACAAGAGTACCAACAGCAACCCCACACACGTGTTTCAGCCTTGTTGGGCATCATCAGTGAGGTGGAGCTGTGCCTCTCTGAGCACAGTGAGCAGGGTGTCCATATCTGGTTGGTTGCCACTAGGCAATTTAATGTGACCAACCTCAAGTTCCTTCCAAAATTACAAAAAACGTAGCAGGAGCCCCTCTCTCGAAAGAACACGGCATGATAACCTGTTCAGTGGTTTTTAACCACTTTGAGAGATCACAGATATCTGCTTTTTGGTCACTGTACCTTTCACAGATAGGAAATATATTTTTGCATATCATTCTTTGTTCCGCCAACATGGGCTTTCCAGCACTGAAATGCTATGGCAATTCCCGTCTGAACAAGAGTACCAACAGAAACCCCATACACGTGTTTCAGCCTTGTTGGGCATCATCAGTGAGGTGGAGCTGTGCCTCTCTGAGCACAGTGAGCAGGGAGTCCACGTCTGGTTGTCCCTAGGCAATTTAGTGTGACCAACCTCAAGTTCCTTCCAAAATTAGAAAAAAAGCGTAGCAGGTGTCCCTCTCTTGAAAGAACACAGCATGATAACCTGTTCAGTGGTTTTTAACCACTTTGATAGATCACAGCTATCTGCTTTTTGGTCACTGTACCTTTCACAGATAGGAAATATATTTTTGCATATCATTCTTTGTTCCGCCAACATGGGCTTTCCAGCACTGAAATGCTATGGCAATTCCCTTCTGAACAAGACTACCAACAGCAACCCCATACACGTGTTTCAGTCTTGTTGGGCCTCATCAGTGAGGTGGAGCTGTGCTTCTCTGAGCACAGTGAGCAAGGAGTCCACGTCTGGTTGCCCCGAGGTATCTTAGGGTGACCAACTGAAAGTTCCTTCCAAAAATACAAAAAAGGTAGCAGGCACCCCTCTCTCGAAAGAACACGGCATGATAACCTGTTCAGTGGGTTTTAACAACTTTGGGAATTCTCAGTCATCTGTTTTTTGCTCACTGTACCTTTCAGAGATGGGAAATTTTCATCTGTGTATCAGTCTTTGTCCCGCCCACATGGACAGTCCATCACCAAAATGTTATGTCAATTCCCTTCTGAACAAGAGTACCAACAGCAACCCCATACACGTGTTTCAGCCTTATTGGGCCTCATCCGTGAGGTGGAGCTGTTGTGGAAACAGAAAAATAATATGAGGCCGGGAAGCCCAAAAAGAAACACACCAACACAGGTTACAAAGAACATACAAGTGCTTTATTTAAGAGCTACAACAGTTACCAACGTCAATTGACAAACGGATAGCTATTCGGCTCTCAGAGTAACGTAACGAACTTCAACGAAGGTTCGATGCATTAGTGAGAGAGACCGTACATTGGAATACCTGGGCTTTTTATATTTTTTTATCCAGCCCTTGGCCAACCCCCTCGCGGGTTAACCATTCTAGAGATCGGGCTTATGGGTTCCTTGCCAGGTCAATCCTATAATACATACATTTTGATTAGTTTCGCTGATATAGTTGTACATTTACACATAGGTCAGCAATAGGACAAGGTCTCAGTTTGCGACCCCGACAAGTGGCCTGCAGGCATATTAATTATTCGTGTGTACGGAGGTCACAACGGCAGAATTTTACTCACAATGTCATTCGGCCTCCATTTTGATGTTCAGGGTGACTTCCACATTACAAGAGAACCTAAAATGGCGGCTTAATCCAAGATGGCGACTTACATTACTTTCTCTAAGGTCAAAACCTTGCCGCAGAATTTGTTCGCATATGATGTTTTAGACAACTTGGCGTAGGCCAATACACATACAATTGCTGCGATAGGAGGCATAATATTGTTTCAATTCCGACAAACCCTTCTTTTCACCTATGCCAAGTGCTAATATCACTTCTAATACTTTCGTAAATAACTCCATGCATTGTCGTCTATACATCCTGAATCATTATCTGTAATGTCTATAGCCATTAGGTCATTCATCAGAACCTCTTGTAACACAAACTCCTCAGATGCTGTATCTGGGGTGTACATTTTGTGCCCTACTGTGCTCACCGCTTGAGCACAACACCCCCCTAGCATTGCACATATACTAGGTAGACATTGGAAACAGCAACAAAGGAATAGCAGGATTCCCAAAATAACCAGGATAACAGAAAGCACCTTCCAACCCCAGGATCGTAGAGAATCCCAGAACCAGGCGCTAATATTCCAATCTCCCACAGGAACATGCACCTCGGAACTAAGGATGTGCAAGTTCTGTATTGCTTTAAAAATTGTCGGTGAGGAGTCTGGTACGAAAACACAGCAAGCGGACCCCACTAATTTGCATACTCCACCACGTTCTGCCAGAATGACATCTAATGCCATCCGATTTTGGAGTGCTACCAATCTTATTGCCTTTTGTTCTAGTGTCATATTGTAGAGTATATCCGTGGTCCGGTTGATGGCTCTCTCCAGTACTCTTGCTAGTCCCCTGATATTTTCAGAGTTTGCTATCTGTCCCCAAAATGGCACATCTGATTTCGCTATATCTCCCAATACTTGCCCAGGGGTATCCCCATCCTCGTCCCGCTGTGGGCGAGCCTTAGAAACTTCCAATGTACTAGCTACAAATACCCCAGGTAACAGGATTCCTAAATAACAGGTTTCCTGCCAATCCTTGGGCAACCAGGGAAATGCTGAACTACCACAAACGAAATAAATAGGCCCCCCTACATACAGAGGCCTGTTCTCCCCAGTCAAATTTACAATGTCCACACAACCTTCAAAATCTCCCATTGGCCGAGTGCCATTTCTTTGTACACAAAAGGGGACTGAATCGGGGCTATGATTAATAGAGTAGGAAGGGGGCACAGCGTCCTTATTGCCTATCGGAGCCATTTTAAAGGAAATTAGAGTTTGGAAAGGAAGAGATAGTTTATCATATGGCCTAACAGAAGCAACATTAGGTCTACTTCTATTTGCAAAAAGCGAGCATCCCAGGGGAGTCAATTCACGTTTCCCAAAATCATTTAAATTAGTTCCATCAAAATTCCCTGAGACGCTATCATTCCAACGGCCAAAGAATAGTGCTCTAAGAGAAGCATAGCAAGGAGTCGTTAAAGGTAAAGGGTGAATATACCATCCTAGCCCCTTGTTCCCATGTTGTGGTAAATGGGTGCAAATCCAGCAATTACTCTTATTAAAAATGGCATGCGTTGCATTCACTACTATCATTAAAGTGTTATTATGATACTTTCGTCTATGCTGGGAGTCTCTAGGTGACAAGTTGTGGAGGTGTCCAGAGGGAGTCAAAGCAGTAGGTACAATCTCAATTGGCAGTAGAGGTTTTAGAGGGTAAATTTCTTCGAAGTACCAAAGTCCCACAGCAGTAATTACACAAATTCCAATTATTATTAACACAACACAGCAATTCGTTTTCGGGGCCCAGGCACATTGTTCGTTGTCCGAGTTGGTCACCCCCTTATTTACAAGTCCAGTGCGGGGAGCAGCGGTGGAGGTGGCAGGCTTCGTAGTTTCTCAATCGACGACCCCAATGTTCGTTGCTGGCGACACTATGGTCGCGCGACTTCTTAGTCCTTCCCAACCCTAGCCAGCAGAATCCCCTTTTTTTTCCTTTTGTTCGAAGGGAACTTTCTTTTACAAGAGAAAACTTTCAATCACTTCTTCTTTCCAAATGCATGGAAAAGAACCGTGCCGTACTTCTATCTTCTTCGTCGAAGGTTGTACCTGGTGGTACCCAAAACTGTTTGATCCGGAAACAAGGCGACGTCACTTCCTGAGGGAAGCGACGTATCGGAGGCGACGGAAGCCGCAGAACTTGAAACAATGTTTTCCGGAAGTGACTTTTCCAAAGAGTGTGGAGACAAAATGGACTGTTCCCCAAGCTCCACGGGCTCAGAGAAATTCTCCGACACACTCACAGTGCTGTTTGCTACTCCAGGATCAGAGATTGTAGCATCAGCGAGGGGTTCTGCTTCTTCTGTAACGTGTGGCGTCGGGTGAGAAAGTTTCTTGACATGCGTCGCGTGGATCCAATGTTTTTTTCCAGCCACCCGCACGGCTGTCTGAGTGACCAACAGCACCTGGTAGGGTCCCCTCTAGCGAGGAGTGAGACAGGAAGACCTTTCATAGGCCTTCACTAGGACCCAACTTCCAGGCTGAATATCGTGTCCTGGGCCCGTAAACCGTACAGGTAAACCTGAATGGACCTGATGATAAATGAAATACAGATTTTTAGTCAACTGGTTGCAGTAGTCTACAAGCAATACATTGTCAACCTCCCTCAATGTTTTAGGCCTCGGAAGACCCCAAATATTAGCAGGTCTCCCCATCACTACCTCAAAGGAGGAGAGCCCAGTCTTAGTTTGAGGTGTGGTTCGCATGCCTAGCTGAGTGAAATCGTTTTTCAATGTGTAACGCTGTGCATATCTGTAAAATTACCGCTGCAACAAAATGGGGACCATTGTCCGACCAAATTACCCTTGGAAGCCCAAATCGTGGAAAGAATTATTTTACCATAGTTTTTGCAGTGGTCATGGCAGTAGCATCTTTACCGGGGAAAGCCTCGACCCATTTACTAAAAGCACAAATAATCACAAGAACATATTTTAGATTGTTACACAGTTCCATCTCAATAAAATCAAAGTGGATGACCTCGAAGGGAACAGAAGGGGGCCCAAAGCTTCCCCTTGGAGTTACTGTCCCCTTCCCCACATTGTGCTGTAAGCAAATCATACAATTCTGAACATGGCGCTGTGCAATCTTCGAAATGTTATCATTCACCCATACTTGTTCTAACATTTTCGTGATCTGCTGAGCACACACATGCGTAGGACCGTGTGCCATCGTAACCATTGCCAGCACATATGAATCAGGGAGCAACCATTTTCCTTCAGATGTATCTACCCAACACCCATCATCATCCAGTTTCCCCATTCCTTCGGCCCACCTTTTAGACTCTTCTATTGTGGCATCAGTTTGAATATCTCGCACAGACCCAATACCCTCATCCATTACATAGGCATCTTTTGTTTCCCCTTGAGCATACATGTCTGCGCTAAGGTCTGTGGCCGTTTGCCTGGCTATCTGGTCAGCAAAAGCATTCCCTTTTCCCACATCATCTATGACTTACGATGTGCTGCACATTTCATGATCGCTAACTGCCTAGGGAGTGAGAGTGCCGAGAGCAATTGCACTATTAGGGGACCGTGCTGAATCTTGGACCCATGTGAGGTTAGGAACCCTCTTTCCGACCAGAGCCTCCCGAAGTTGTGAGCCACCCCAAAGGCGTACTGGCTATCAGTATATACGTTTACTATACGCCCTTCGGAGAGTTCACAAGCACGGATCAACGCTATAATCTCTGCGGCCTGCGCGGAGTTATGCAGAATTCTCTTAGTTTCAACAACCGTACTCAAGGTAGTAACTGTGTAAGCAGCTGTAGATGTACCATCTGGAAGTTTGAAGCAGGAGCCATCACAAAACAGCTCCCCTTCTGCATTGTCCAAAGGAGTATCTATAAGGTCTATCCTGCCCTTCGTTTCCTGTTCAGTGGTATACAGGCAGTCATGTAATTTGTTGTCACAGCAAACAGTATTTTGCGGGAAAGGTAGAAGTTCAGCTGGATTAAGAACACAACACCTCTTAATTTGAATGTGAGGGGCAAACAGAATTAATTCATACCTTGTCAGCCGTGCAGAGGTGAGGTGTTGCGTTTGAGTCTTATTCAATAGGACATCTACAGAGTGAGATACCATCAAAATTAAATCATGTCCTAGAACCATTCCCTCACTCTGTTTTACGGACGCGGCAGCAGCAGCGACAGCTCGCAAGCATCTCGGCAAAGCGCATGCGACATGATCAAGGGTGGAGGAGTAGTAGCCGCGCGGCCTATTCTTCCCTCCATGTTCCTGCGTTAACACAGCCAAAGCACATCCATCACATTCATGCACAAACAACACAAAGGCCTTGTCATAATTTGGAGTACCCAGAACCGGTGCAGAGCATAACGCGGTTTTGAGAAGCTCAAATGATCGTTGATGTTCCGATTTCCATGGCAGTGGCAGAGAAATGCCCTTCTTCGTCAAAGCCAACATCGGTTTTATCACTAGTGAAAAGTTCGGGATCCACAACCTACAGTAAGAAGCCATACCTATTAAGGCTCTGACTTCCTTCTGCGTATTTGGAACAGACATGCCAGAAATGTGTTTTATTCTTTCAGGTGTCAATCTTCTCCCCTCCTTTGACAAGAGGTAACCTAAATAGGCGACCTCCTGGCAACAATATTGAAATTTCTTGAGCAAAGCTTTATGACCGTTTTCGGCCAGATGAATAAGTAACAATACAGTGCCTTCTTTACAAGCAGTTTCAGAATCTGCAGCCAAAAGCAAATCATCGACATACTGAAGTAGTGTACAAGTAGGTGGCAATTCGAGGGTGTCAAGCTGCTCTTTCAAAGCTCTACTATAAATGCTTGGACTTTCAGTATACCCTTGAGGTGCCGAGTAAATGTGAATGAACGTCCCCCCAAGGTGAACGCAAACAAATATCTACTCTCCTTGTGTATAGGAATACTAAAGAAAGAATTCTTTAGGTCCACAACACTAAAATACGTAGCTGTAGCAGGGATCATTGTTAGTATCATTGTTACATCAGGCACAATTGGAAATTGCGGGGCGACAACTTTGTTAATAACACAAAGATCAATTATAAAACGGTATGGGATTGCATTGTCGCCTTCCTTGTATACAGGTAAAATCGGGGTGTTACATAAACTACCTGCAATCTCCTCAATCACCCCTCGGTGCACAAAATCGGAGACAATGCACTTCAAAGCACGCTCGCCCTCAACTGATATTTTATACTGCGGAATGCGTGGTAATTTAACTCCATGTTTCAAAACTATTTTAACGGGCTCAATCTGTAGTACCCCGACATCATTGTCGTCAACTGCCCATAAACATTCCGGGACAACACTAAACTCAGGAGGCAATGGTCGAGTCAGAAACTGGGAACTGGGAAGTTGCTGTGGTGAAACCGTCAGTCGTACTCCATCAGAGGAACAATGAATTACTGCATTCAGTTTCTTTAACACATTTAACCCCAGCAAATTCTCTCCACAGTTCGAAGTCAGAAGGAAAGGGCAATGGTCCGTAAAGGGACCCAAAGAAACAGACGCCGGCGAAGAAACCGGACAGATAATTAGTATACCAGAAAACCCTACAGAAACATTTGTTTGCCCTGACAGTGGAATGTTTGGAACCCGGGAATGATCAATGGAACACTTCTGTGCTTCAGTGTCTATCAAAAACTGATGTTTCCTATTCCCCACTAACAATTCAACGTAGGGACCTTTCTGATTAACGGGAATAGGTAAAGGTTCCAAACCCTGCTTCGGGCAGTCCTAACGGAATAAAATGTTGTCGGCAGGAAGCTCTTCAGAAAGGTAGGCAGCAGAAGGGTGATCAAATATGTTTCTTGCGTCCACACTCGAAGTCTGATTTTCCTGTGAAAAAGGTTGCTGAGGATCTTGTGAAAACTGACCTTTATCAGGGCCCCCTGCTCCAGGGCGACCTCTAGGTCATCTACCCATACTCCCAAACGCATTGTTTGACCTTTGTCGAAGGACGGGGCACTGTGCTTGCCAATGGCCTTCCTGGTGGAAATAGGCACATTGATTAATATTCACAGAACCCAAAGGAGCGTTTGCTTTTGGGACATACTGACCTCTGGTCTGTGACGTACCTCCTCAGGGGTAACAATACTTTAGTCTTCAAATCTCCTTTCCTCTTCTCTATTTTCTCTTTTTTCATTATTCACACGGTTCTCATAATACTGAGCCATGTGCAAAACTTCAGATTGGGACTTCGCCTGCCAAGCGCTCTCAGAGGACATAATCTGTGACTGGATGTCGGGCAACAACCCACATACAAATTTGTCCACAAACAACCTTTACCCGGACTCTGTGCCCAAGTCCTGACCACTGAAATCAGAGAATACCTGTTCGAATCTATTAAAGAACTCGGTGGCACCTTCAGTTTTTCCTTGAACACAGGCCGTAAGCTTGTCCCAAATAATTATTTTCTCAGGAATTATGGTTTTCAATTTTCCAACAATTCTATCAGGCAAAGTAAGTATTACCTGAGGTGGTTTTTCACCAGCTGGTCTTTCCCCATCAAACCTAATCATGTTAGCCCACGTATCTCCTAACCCTGGCACATCGTCTATTGTTCGAACCTGCTTCCATAAATCTACGGGCAGGAGTAGAGGGAATAGCAAGTCAATGTCACTTAAGGTGAACACAGAGGACTGCAAAATGGACTCTATCTCTTTGTAAAACCCTGTTGGGTTTTTTCTGATATCGGGAATTAATTGTCTAATAGTGTTCACTTCCTGTCGTGAAAACGGGACGTGAACAAATTGCGATACATAGTGTGCAGGGATGTTCACAGCGGGTGCACCAGTCCCAGCGTTAGCGGGAATCTCGACCTTTGGGACAAATGTCGGAGGAACCTCTCTCATAGGCAACTGAGATGTAGGTAACTCTGACCGCTTACTAAGCAATAGAGCCAGGTCGAGCGCTAAGGCAGCTGAAGAAGTGTCGGGCGAAAAAGCCCTCTTACAAATAGCCAATAATTCTATAGGACAACTATCCTTCTTCCTCACACATTCATCTTGTAGGTACTGTACCATTACCTGAATCACCTTATTCTGCATTTCTACTGTATACTGACTATATGTGTCATATACTTCATCTGGTGGTACCGATGAATCCGAGATCCATCGAATCCCATCTTTGGTACAAATTCGTACTTCCTCAGGTGCTGATCTACGACACGGAAGGAACCGTTTCTGTACATACATACTGTCGTCTTCATCATCCTCATCTCGCGATTTCTCAAAGTCCCTCCTATACTCAAACATGACCATGTACTTTCTCCTCTGTGTCCCTCGAAAGTGCTAAAGCATTCAGATCCCTCACCCCTTGTGGGAGATCCGAATTTTGTAATCTACCCCACATCACACATAAATGAGTCCCCAAACCTTCGATAAAAACATTTTTCTCTGGAAAATTGTTCAAATTTGATAATGTGGAAAAAACGTTAACTTGATCACCTTTCTCCATACAGTGCTTAGCCCATGCAAATAATTCTCATTTCTTGTCTGCGGAAACAGCATTACGAGTGACAATCTTTGACCCCGCACCCTGATCAACTTCAGTCAATACAGAACCACTCGGGAGCGGAGGTGCGGGCAAATTCAATGGGGGTGCATTGATCAGCGTAGGAGAAAGGGGTGGTGCGATAGGTGGAGGAACAACAACTAGAGGAATGCGAACAATAGGTTGCACAGGGGGAACAGGAATAACAGCAGGAATGGGCAGGGTACCCGGGAGAGGATCATACGGAGGTGGCGCGGAGGCACCAGGCCTGCGTTCGTTTAACAATTTTTCAATAAATTCTTCAGAAACATGGAAATCTTTAGAGGGATACATTTTCTGGATACCTAGTGAGAAAGCCCTATCCATATTTTTGACTGACTCCGAACGTTTTTCTTTATCATATAACAATGCTTTTTCGGCATTTGTTTTATGACGGCGTGCATGTTTATCCCTACTTTTAAGCTGCTGCAACGCTTCTTTTTTCCAATTCTGCAAAACATCAAATGCTGCAGGTCTGGCCTTCTTTTTTAGCAGGACTGATTCTAGGTATTCAATACGGGGGATCTCGAAACTACCATTGATTGGCCACTGAAATTCGGAGGCATGTCTGATTTGTCTGTGCCAAATATCATTAAATACTATACTTCCAATGCCATACTTACAGTACATAGTACATGCCGGCGACCCCTCCTTTGGTGCCGGGCGGCTAAATTCCAAAGATTGTCGATCGCTGCGGAACAGAGCCCTAAAGCAGCTAGACAATTTCCCAGGCATTTCACAACAAATTGGTGTTACCTGGTCAATAATTGTGTCTGCAGATACAATACGCCAAATTCAAATTGCCAGGGTTAAATTAAGAGCCGGGTCACGACTGCACCTGACCAAACCTAAGGAGGACTGTACGGTTTACCAAAGAACTTACCTAACGAATTTTACCTTGTGTTTGGTGGTTTCGACAAATCTGCCCGCCTCAAAAAATGGACCCTCGTCAAGATGCCGTGTCAGACCACACGACTATCGTCCAAGGATCGGATCGTGCAGCGCTGCCGAGGTATCGCGTCTCGTTCGGTCGGGCCCGCAGTGTCACACCGTCCGATCCCGGTTCGATAGTCTGCGTCAACCTTCAATGATCCGGCATCAATCTTGAGGGTCCCTATTCGGGCGCCAACTGTGGAAACAAAAAAATAATATAAGGCCTGGAAGCCCAAAAAGAAACACACCAACACAGGTTACAAAGAACATACAAGTGCTTTATTTAAAAGCTACAACAGTTACCAAAGTCAATTGACAAATGGATAGCTATTCGGCTCTCAGAGTAACGTAACGAACTTCGTGAGAGAGACCGTACAATGGAATACTTGGGCTTTTTATATTCTTTATCCAGCCCTTGGCCAACCCCCTCGCGGGTTAACCATTCTAGGGATCGGGTTTATGGATTCCTTGCCAGGTCAATACTATAATGTATACATTTTGATTAGTTTCGCTGATTTAGTTGTACATTTACACATAGGTCAGCAATAGGACAAGGTCTCAGTTTGCGACCCCAACAAGTGGCCTGCAGGCATATTCATTATTCGTTTGTACGGATGTCACAACGGCCAGAATTTTACTCAGAATGTCATTCGGCCTCCATTTTGATGTTCAGGGTGACTTCCACATTACAAGAGAACCTAAAATGGCGGCCTAATCCAAGATGGCGACTTACATTACTTTCTCTAAGGTCAAAACCTTGCTGCGGAGTTTGTTCGCATATGATGTTTTAGACAACTTGCCGTAGGCCAATACACATACAATTTTTGCGATAGGAGGCATAATATTGTTTCAATTCCGACACTGTGTCTTTCTGAGCACAGTGAACAGGGAGCCCACGTCTGGTTGCGCCCACTTAATTTAGTGTGCCAAACCCAAGTTCCTTCCAAAATTACAAAAAAGGTAGCAGGCGCCCCTCTCTCGAAAGAACCTGGCATGCTAAACTGTTCAGTGGTTTTTAACCACTTTGAGAGTTTGCAGCCATCTGATTCTTGCTCACTGTACCTTTCACAGATAGGAAATATCTGTTTTCATATCAGTCTTTCTTCCACCCACATGGGCAGTCCAGCACCAAAATGCTATGGCAATTCCCTTCTGAACAAGGGTACCAGGAAGGAGCAGGGACAGGGACTCGAGGGTGATAAAGATAGGATGCCATGCTGCGAGCGGCTTAGGAGACTGCCCAACAGAATAGCTGTTTAAAATAGCATGAAGGGAGAGAGGACTTCACAGCTTCAGAGTCAGGGGACAGAGTTCTTCCTCTTACAGAAAGGTCAGAAGGTCTAAATACGTACCTTGGCCTAATATGGATTAGAAAATGTAATGAACAGCTTTCCATCTCTCACAGCAAGGACAGGCAAGTGGATGTATGCCCTCGAGAAACAGACAGCAGGGATTACCCTAGCTGAAGAAGATATGGAGAGCGTGTTCCTCTCTGTATTGGGTGAACAAGATGATTGACTTTGGGGACAGGCAGGATATTATGGGGTAACACTGAACAGCAATGCCCATGACAGCACACCATTCAATAACTCTCGAGCACACATATGGAAAGTACTAAAGGAAATGTACCCAGACACATCGGACATGCAGTCTATTTTAGCTTGTACTATGTACAGTACATTCAACAGATAGAGCAGATGTGGCAGTTAGAGATGAAACAACTTTGGGATAGGAACATCCACTTTTGTATCACATATTGTTGTGGGCTCTCCCCACGGTCGTACATACAGAACTGTGTAAGCTGGTAGGCATTATAACGAAAGGATGGTCCGAGATACAGGCACACATAGTACACCATTGCAGGGTGAAATATGACAAAGAAAGAAGCAAAGTAGAGCAACCTTAGAAGGCAGAAGCAGAGTTGGTAGAAAGGAAATTAGCTAAATTTGGTATAGCATAATTAGTAATTACAAATACCACAGAAGGACAAAACATGTCCAACCCGATGCACGGAGGGGCTGAAGGGACGGGGTATGACCTACAAGGGGGATATTAACCACAATGGGGGTATTCACCACAAAGAGTGTATTTTTAACAAAGAGGATCTTTTCTACAAGCATGGTATTTTTCACAAAGAAGGGGGAACTGGATATGGAGGAGTAAGACCCATGTTTAGAGGATCATTTTGGCCTTTTGGGAAATTGGGACACTTTGCACAAGAGGGGAGGAGCAGAAATCAAATGCAGTATGGGCCTGGTGGTATCCCAGCATATCAGACTGTCACCTAGCCCAAAAAGCCACAGATGCAACCTCCACAGATCCAAACCCCACTGATACAATTCCTATTTGACTCAAATGCTCAAAACACCCCTCAGCAGATGACCTTGTTGGCCAAAATATACAGAGTACAACCCAGCAACAGCAGTTGCACCAATACGCACAGCCAAATCCCCTCCAAGCAATGGTCTCTGGCTCAGTGATGGGCCAAGCATGTAGAACTGCAGGGCAGAGTACGACACTACACAGGAGTGACAGTGTTGGGAGGTAACCCTTTCACATTCCCAGGCACAGACATAAATCCTCAATAGGATAGGCCACATAGAGCTTTGACATGGCCAGCCCTTTCGGTAACTGCAGACCTGGAAGAGGAAACACAGGTTTCAGTGAAGATAGGTGACAAGGGGTTTCATTTTTGTTTGACATAGGAGCTACCAAGTCAAGCGCGGATTTTGTGGGGCTGTTGTAACAGTCCCTTTCACTGAAGGCTTACCCATTAGCGTAGGCACACAAGACGTTGTAGCACATTGTTGTATTCCAGAGAGACACCAATTTACATATTGGGCTGAGACACTATGAGCAAACTAAACATGACAATTTCCTTCTCCGAAAAGGGCACAATATGTTGCACCCCAGAATTGTATTACTCAGCAGTCGTTTCAATTATCCAATCATTTAGCACCTAGAGCTCTCTGCAATGCCACAACTTCACCCAGAGGTATTCCTTTACACGGAGCAAACCATGTTAGGATGGGTGCCAAGAATTAAATACCACACATTCTGATTATCCACAGAATGTTTAATTCAGACCATAAGTGCACAGGAAGTAACACCAGACATCACTATAGTAAAATACACTTAGAAGCAGCAATAACAAAGAAAGACAAAGTGATTCTGCAGGGTGCAAATGATGAGGGCATTGAATGGCGTTGTGTGCATTGACCCAGCACAGCACTTTACAGACTGGATGGATGAAAAGCTTTTAATAGATGATGATAACACAGGCGAGATGGTGCTACATATATGCATACCATGTCAGTTGGTTGCACAACACAGAGAGGTTCTCAAGAAAATACTTCTCACAAAAACACTATCAGCAAAGTTACAAAATGATTTTAATAGGGTGCCTCAAGAAATATGGACCAGTGGCCCCCATGATGTGGGCCTCTTGAAAGTAATAGGGCACATCTGCATCAAGCTGAAACTGGAGGAAATATTGTTTAGGGTCAAACTGTACATAATGTTATGGGAAGCGAATGAGGGAATTTATGACACCACTGTAGCTCTGTGGTGACAGGGCATCATTAACCCCTTAAGTGCCAAGGACGAGATAGCTCATCCTTGACATTACCTCCATAGTGCCAAAGACGAGATAGCTCGTCTTTTTTGGCACTCTGGTTTGAGAGATCCCTGCAAAGCAGGGATCGCTCAAAACCATAATCCAACCCCTATATGAGGGGTGGGTCCCCCCTCACTGTCAGGGGCTGGATTACTTTCAGTTTCACGTTGGCGTGCGTAATGCACGCCAGCATGAAACTGAAAGTAAATTCACTGCAGCAAACATTTTGGGCTGCCGCAGTGAAGAGAGAAGGTGAGTGCCCTTCTCCCTCTGCCTTGATCCCCGGCTGTATTTCAAGCCGGAGATTGAGGCAGGTGTTGTTGGAAAGAGGAGAATCTGCCCTTTCCAGCGACACCATTTGTGGAACCATTGCTGCTCACGAATCGGGAGCAGGGCGCTCGATCCGTGGGCAGCAATGGCACTAGAGCACCAGGGAGCTGTTACAGAGGCAGGGGGAGGAGGGGCAGCTTACTAGGTAAGCACCCCCTTCACCCCGTGGCCCCAAAGCATGGGGCCACATGTATGGAGACCACAGGGGGTAGATGGGTGATGATCTGCCCCCAGGGGTGGGGGGAAAAAACACAGAGAACATACCGATGGGAAGGGAGAAGGGGGTTGGGGACCCTACACACCAGGAATTTTTTTTTGGATGTTGGAGGTGAAGTTGGAAAGGGAAGATTCTCCCCTTTCCAACGACACCCTTTGTGTAACAATTGCTGCTCACGGATCGGGCGCAGGGTGCTCGATCCGTGGGCAGCAATGGCATTAGACCACCAGGGAGCTGTTACAGAGGTGGGGGGGCAGCTTACTAGGTAAGCGCCTCCCTCCTTCCCCATGGGGCACATTGGTGTGCCAATGTGGCCGCAGGGTGCCCAAACCTTACTGCCCCACCCACTGGGGGGCCCGTCCCCCAATTTATGGTGGCCCTCTCCCCCAACCCCAAATGGAGGGGGGTGTACCTCACGCAGCCCTTTGTAGGAGGCCCAGGGAGGCCTGCATGAGGTGCCCCTGTCACACATTTGGGGTGAGGGGGGGAGAGGTCCACCAAAAATTGGGGGACAGGCTCCCCAGTGATTGGCGCAGTAAGGTTTGGGCACACTGGGGCCAGATTCGCACACCAATGTGCCCCTCTGCGCCAAGGGGAGTTGGGTTACCAAAGGAAAAAAGTGAAAATGGTGGAACACATTTTAGGGGGGGCTGTGGGGCACTCCAAAGTGACGGGGAATTTTCTAATGGGACGGGGTGGTGACCCCCTGTCCCCCACCCACAATGGAGTGGGGGCCATGCCATGCACCCCTCCCTGGGCCCAGATATCTGCTCCTAGGAAGGGACACCTGAGTCCAGGGAGAAGTGCAGGACAGTCCCCCTTATCTGTCCCCAGGGAGGGCTACATGAGATTTGCTGCCCATCCAATTGGGGTGGGGGTGGAGAGGTGCACCCCCCTTCACATTACAAAATTCTCAGCGGTGTAGGGTGTCCCTCAGCCCCCCTAAAGTACAGTCTGCCATTTTAAAAGGTTTTCTTTGTTTACCAAAATTTCCTTGGAGCAGAGGGGCACATTGGTGTGCCAATCTGGCCCCAGGGGGCCCAAACCTTACTGCCCTACCCACTGGAGGGCCTGTCCCCCAATTTCTGGTGCCCCTCTCCCCGTTCCCCAAATGGAGGGGGGTGTACCTCACCGACCCATTTGTAGGAGATCCAAGGAGGCCTGCATGATGTGCCCCAGCCACCCATTTGGGATGAGGGGGAGAGGGCCACCAAAAATTGTGGAACAGGCCCCCAGTGGGTGGGGCAGTAAGGTTTGGGCATCCTGGGGCCAGACTGGAACACTATTGGGCCCACCTGCACCAAGGGGAGTTGTGTTACCAAAGAAAAAACGTGAAAATGGTAGACCGCATTTTAGGTGGGGCTGTGGGACACCCCAAACCGATGGGGAATTTTCTAATGGGAAGGGGTGGTGACCCCCACCCACAATGGAGTGGGGGCCATGTCATGCAGCCCTCCCAGGGGCCAGATATCTGCTCCTAAGAAGGTACACTTGAACCAAGGGAGGAGTGCAGGACAGCCCCCCTTATCTGCCCCCAGGGAGAGCTATATGAGATGTGCCACCCCTCCAATTGGGGTGGGAGTTAAGAGGTGCATCCCCCATTACATTTGAAAATGTTCCGGCGGTTTATGGTGCCCTTCAGCCCCCCTAAACTGCAACCTACTATTTTCAATTTGTTTCTTTGATTACCAAACTTCCCTTGGCGCAGATGGGCACATTGGTGTGCCAATCTGCCCCCAGGGTGCCCAAACCTTACTGCCCCACCCACTGGGGTGCATGTCTCACAATTTTTGGTGGCCCTCTCCTTCCTCACCCCAGATAGGTGGCTGGGGTACCTCATGCAGGCTTCCCTGGTGGCATATATATGCCAGTAGGAAGGGGCAAATGGGTTTTCAGTGGAGGGGGTGAGGTTCAGTAGACCACCAGAGATGGCTTGCAAAGTATTGATTTGTTTTTGCTGGTGTGACTGTAGGTAACACATGTTTTTTGTTTTGTTTACAGCTTTTTCTACACGAGCAGCTGCAACATTATGGGAGTACTGTTTTTTATTATTCTATTGTTAGGGTCCACTGTCAGTGGGGTGGGTAAGACTGGGGTTGGATTGTTGGTGGTGTGGGTGGGAATGGGACATCTGGGCAGATATGTTGGTGGACTGGGACACATTTGCAGGGGCAGGCCACAAATTGCCCCCCATGCCAGCAGAACATTGGTGTTTCCCTGGGAGCAGATCCCTCCCATGTGGGTTGTCCGTCTGCAAGCCCAGGATCCAACTCTGGCTGTGCTACGTTACAGATGTCATCTGTGGGGAGGAATGGGATCCTGCCGGGGCTCCCTGGAGCTGCTACTGTACTTGGTGGACGGTACACCCACATGGTACATGGATGTCCAAGGCCAGGGACATCACCTCCAATCATCCTGGAGTTGCGGCTGGGCTGCATTACAACTTTTCCCTTCTGTGAGGTATTGGCACACTGCTGGGACTCCCTGGCGGGGAGAAGCTGTAACGCAGGGCAGCCAGGGCTCCAGCAAAGTTGGCGATAATATCCCTGGCCCTGGGCACCCTTCTCCCATGTGGGTTTTGCCGGGGTTCTGGGTAATAAATTCTGGGCCGATTTGCGCAAGTCAGACCTCTGTGGATTCCCACGGGGGTCCTCTTTTGGGAAATGCATGGGGTTCCCTGTTTTTCTTGCTGGCTTCGACACCCTAGGCCCAAATCTGTAGGTTGCCCACATGAACAAAATGTGCGTGCCGAAAGGCGTGGGGTTACCAGAGGGTTACCCTTTTCCTTTTGCGCCCCCGGTAGGTACACCCACACATGTGAGGTACCGTTTTCATCAAACACGTGTGGGGATGCGGGAAGGTAGACGATGTGTTGTTGGCGGTGTTTTTCGGTGGGTGGCCAGCTCGAAATGTCTGAGAATTGTCTTCATTTCCAGCCAATTTCAGAGACATTTCCCTCTGTCCACCCACCAAAAAAAAGGCCAAATTTGGCCAAGATATCTCATGTAACAAAAAAGTTACAAGGCATTGCATTGCGATATACCAAAATCACCAAAAAAGGCATTGGCACTGGAGGGAAAAACCCATGGCATAAAGGGTTAAGCCCTCAGAATTCCCATGTAACATGGCTATATGCTCAGTAAAAAAAGGGGGGCTTGGAGATTGGTTCAGGACCTCTGCCATTTAAACAACTCAGTAGAAGCAGAATTCAAGCCAAATCCAGCCACCATTGTGTGTAATACACCCACAGGAGCAACTTACTTTACAGTAGTTGACCTAAAGAACACATTATTTTCCATTCTGTTACACCCAGAGTAAAAGCACCACACTATGTTTGCCTAGCGAAGACAAAGGTCCCAACATAATCATTGCCCACAAGGGTATTGTGAATCTCCAGACATTTTTTACAGAGTGTTACAAAAGGACCAAGGAAACTTGCAAAAACAGAGTACAGTGATACAGTATGTAGATGACTCCTGATGTGTAGCACCATCGACCAGCAAATGAATCAGTGACACAATTGACACTATTTGCAGATAAAGACTTGCTAATTTGGACACCTGAAATGAATGAATCTTTCAAGGAATTAAATAATTCACTCCGCAATGCACCTGTGTTAGCGACTATATACAAAATAGATTTTCCTTTTTTGACATTCCATTGGTGATTTGATGACGGCTGTCTTCGCCCAGAAAACTTCACAGAGAGACATGCCTTAAGCTTATTACAGTTTTCTTTTTGAACCTGTAATGCAGGTACATTTTCCAGGTGAGCAAGCACTTATGGCAGCAGAATGTTCCATTCAAAAAGTGTCCACCATTACCATGGGTGGCCTAGTGACACATACGTAGAGCATGCTGTGTTTGCTATCCTGGATAAAAAAAAAAATACCCTTACAACATAACAAGCTTTGGGGTATGAGGTGATATTGTCAGATCCTTCAGTTAATTCAGTGAGGTGTCACATTGTTAATCCAGCAACATTTGTCACAGACCCAGTGTAGCCAGGTGACTATATACGTGACTGTACAACCTATCAGGACAGATTGGATGGCCTAACCCATTTTAAGGAAAACCGGAGGAAGGAGAGATACATTTCATTGACAGGTTAACAATGATCAATCAGAACACTGGCTATAGACGCACAGAAACAGCAGTAGTACGCTATGAGGATAGGGAGTTGAGGCTATATCAAAAGCAAAACTACCACACCACTATTCAACACATGAATCAAATCTTTTGCCATTAATAACAGCAACAGAAATATCTAGGATGTTGTACCACCATTTATTCAGGTTCTGTATATGTCACATCAACAGTGCACACAGGGTTGTCTAGATGGAAGAGGAAAGGATTTAGAACATCTGATGGAACACTGGTGCAACATGCTGATGTACTTTACAAATTAAAATAAGTGTTGCCCCTTCTATCAGAATTATAAATTGGGAAATATGCAGCTCATACCAAAGGTACAGACTTCATATCTCAGGGCAATGATGTAGCAATACAGTAGCAAAATAAACAGTATACTTACATCACAGTATAGAAATGGTTTCCACATTTACAAACATCCTACAACAGCAAGCACAAATCACTGAACTGTAATAATAGAGATACCGGGGCATGCTTCTCAGCAAGAGCAAGAACTATGGGTAAAGGAAGGGTGTTCTTTATCCATCACAAATTCAATATGGAGACACACATTTCAGAGAAGCCTGTTGTGCCCCAAGAGCTACTTCAGATTGCCCTTGAACAATTGCATTACCCAGCACACATATCCAAAGTGTACATGAGTGCATTGCAGCTGAACTCCAAGAGAATTGTATTTTTTCTCCAAATTTGCAGGAACGCGTGGCGAGTTCATTATCAATTGTGCAAACATGTCACTGTTATACTGCAGGCAACATGTTAAAAACGATTAAGGCAACATTGTCCCACCCTTCGGGTTTTTTTTTTTTTTTTTTTTTACATTGACATATAGATTTTGTGGATATGTTAATAGATAAAACCATTTCCACTATTTGATTGTTGTTGTGTGCCCATTTTCCCATTGGCTTGATGCAGGTCCCTGTGCCCATGTCAAAGCCAAATTCACAGCTACATTCCCGGGGTATTTTGCTAGGTGTAGACATCTGATAATCAGTCACATTTTTTCAACAACCTCTTCAACGAAACCACTTCTTTTTTGGGCATCAAACATACATTTTGCTCAGCCTTCAATTCCAAGTCAACAGAATTGTTGAATGTCTCAACGACTAACTAAAAGAATAGAATTGCGAAGATGTGTTAAACTCTTCACAAGAGCTGGCTGCATTGCTTGCCTTTAGCTTTATTCACCTTATGGAACCAGCCTGGTCATGATAATCATCTAACCCTGTACAAGATTGTTACAGGCAGGAGGCTGCATGCACCACTTACTCTGGTCCACACAGGTTCTGAGGTTCACAGTTCACCAGAGATTTTAGGTGAGGAGTTTCAGGGGTGTCTTAGGGAGTTTACCTAGGAGCTGGTTAACTCCTCCTTAAGAAATTCTTGATTTTGTATCATCCACTAGAAAACAGTTCAAGGAACAAGACAAACAGACAGCCTGGCACTCTGATATCATACAGAGCATTGTAAAAGTTGTGGAATAGTGGAGTTCTACAGGAATGAATAGAAAGACGTAACCCGTAATTCTATTTTTCCACAGAGCCCTGTATAAAGTTACTGTTACTTAAGGCGAGCTGATTAGGTAGTTCAGCCTCCAATAGAGAGTGAATGCAAAAGAGGCCATGTGGATTCTGGAATGGAACTTAGGGTAAAATCCAACATCTTGATTAGCTTTGCAGCTTTCAGATGCAGCAGATTCAGAAGTCATATTTGTTAACTTGTCTTACTGCCCTTTTCCCTTGGGTGTGAGAATTTGAGTGAGAAAAGAGCATGGAGGGTTTGGGTGAACACTGGGACATAGGAACACCTGACGATCCCCTATCTACAGTTCTGACTGTAGCAGAGGGATGATCCTAATGCACTGCATTGGAGACAGGTGTAGCTGGGCACAGTAACATACTTTTTCTTACTCTTTTTCTTATTTGTAGATACCTATCCCGCCTATCTCGCGCAACCCCTATTTATCTGAGCTTGTGATCACACTAGGTGCACCTCTGTGGGAAATGGATGTGTGTAGGAATGGCTGTGGTATGAATTCTCCAACTCCCCTCGGAAAGACACACTAATATATAAAGCCTTTAAACACAAACAAGGAAAAGCAGACAAAATAATACTGGTGTATGGTTACTTTACTAGATATATAGATATTTCCTTATCCCCTAGCAAACCAGCAGTTTTTAGCTTTCGTTATAAAAAGGAGGAATCACAAGACACAATATACAAATCCTAGGACTATACCTAGGCAGCTGCATAAAACAAGCAAAATGTTCCTATCGAAGAACAAACGAACAAGAATACTAAGGCGTCTTATCAAGAATGGGCAATTTAGTATTCCATTTATTACAGCTTGCAAGCAGATATACAGGCAGCATCCTATCAAGTTAAAAAAGAGAGTGGGCTCCGCTATATTGGGGTGAAGTTAGTCCTAACAGTTAATTCTCGATGCTAATGACATGTGTCAGAATTCAGGATGCATTCCCTAAGAAAAGCTTTCACACGGGCTACTAAAAATAGTCGTGAATCTGTAGACCTTTGCTTGAAAAGCCAGCGGTGAGAGCCGCGCATCCTTTGTCTAATGCATTAGCTAGAGTAACATTCCTTCAAAGAGTGGTTGCACCTTTAATTGAGTTCTGTCAGAGCATCAGAAAAAATACCAAACATAGGTTGATGCAAAATCACCCTGTATTTTTTTCATAAAAGATAACCACTTCACAGTGGCATATGCCAAAGTGCTAAAATGCCAATGAATTTCGGACATATTGTCCTTTGTCAGGGCAATAGCTATATTGACAATACAGGGGATCACATGAACCCAAAATAGGAACATGGTGTATCAAACGACCGGATTTATAATAAAAAAATGAACAATTGTGATTGGTAATGATAGGTAGACGCTGAGCACACAGATGAATTCCCCCGCCAAGAATTACAAATTCATGAAGTTCAACACATTATTACAAGCAAATGTTTACAGCTGTGACAACACATATTTGCACAATTTTGCCAGTCCATTAATTGGATGCGTGAAAGGAGAAAAGAAAAGGAAAAGAAAAATGAAAGAACGAGTTAAGCCAATTCGTAACAACCATAACTTTCATTTTCAAGTCATTTCCTGCAATCAATTGACTAAATTATAGACCATTTATTTCACTTGGCCATGTTTGTGCAAGTGGTGATAATATGCATCGAAGTCCAGACTGTAATGTCTAACTTGAACAAATCACGCTGCCAGGGCATGCGCGCCCTTCCATTAGAAAGTGCTGCAAATAGTCTTAATTATCTTGAGCTTTCAATGTTCACTGCATTATGAAACATTAGTACCAAGGCAGCTTTTTTCACTTGAAACAAATGCACCGATTGGTACATTTGCCAACCTTACCAGACGGTAATCCCACTCAATGTACTTGCACGATCCTTGCACCGGTCGTCTTCTTTTTTTTTTTTTCAGGTGCCCATGGAGAAGGGCAAAGGGACCACACGTAGTCCCTTCTCCCTGTTCAATGGTGGCAATTTTTTCTGTTTACTTTTTTTCACTGTAAGTGAATGGCGGCAAAGGAAAGGGAGAAGGGACTACGTGTAGTTCTTTCTCCACTTCCGTGGTGGCCATTTTCTTAGTTTACTATGACCACCACAGAAAGAGAAAATGGACTACGTTTTCTGTCCGTGGTGGCCATTTTTTAAAACTTTTTAAAACTTTTTTTTCTGCCTGCGAAACGCAATGCACGCAGGGTAAAAAAAAAACATTAGGACCTTGGTCTAAGGGGCCGGGTTACTAATGGCAATAAGCCCCTCGACAGCGGGCCATTACTGCCTACGGTAATGCCCCCAGGGCTTTTTGCCACAATGCAAAACAAACTAAGAATGCTGTGCTTCTCGGTCTGATACTAACATTACTTGGTTTCTCCCAAAGTGCAATACACTCCTTAACTTGTGGTGCAAATGATAACCTTACCTGGTTAAATGATATGGTGACTATTGGTGTCACGTGTCAGCACATGTGACCACGCAGGTTTTTTTGTCTGGAAGCCCCAGACCAGTGTGATTGGCCGTGCCTAGACCGTGCCTGTATTTTTACTGTGTGTCAATACTGGAAACAATAAACACACCTTCAAAAATGTAATATATCGAAGCAGAATATCTTGAATAGGCATGTTTAGGTGTTCCAATGGTGCTCTATTGCAGATAAACAGTTTCTTCTCTTCAAATAGCATCATCATGTCCTCCAATCAACTACACAGGGTATGGACTGGGTTTATAGTCACACCTTAACAACTTCTGTAAACAATGCTCACAAGTCTTTGTCACTCTCTTGAAGTAGTTCATTCACAAAGTGGATCCTCCGGGGCCACGGTCAATGCACGTGTTCTTTCAGCTACACAGGGTGCTGCTTATGCTAACGTTCAGTGCTTGTACCTAAAGTATGGTCATAGAACCCTTCTAGACCAGACCCAATAAAACAGCAACATGTACAGTGCCACCAGCTGCTACTTACTGCAAAAAAACACATCTGGAGTGCATCAAGACAATCAAAGTCAAAGGAGTGTGTAGAATAGAATGGTGCAATCTGTATTGATCAAGGGGAACAGATCATCGCATGCATATCGCAGACCATATGCAAATGAACATGTCACAGTATGTACTTTACAGAAAACAATGTAAGTTGAGTTCTTCATTAATTCAACTGGGTGTTAGGGATTCAAGCCTGTGCACCCAGAATGCTTCTGTCTGTGCTCTTCTTCTTGATGTCTCCTTGATAAGTTTTGGTGCAAAGTATTCTAGAACCTGGAATGCCATATGTGCTATGGTGTGTCCTTGTTCATTGGAATGTCATGCTACAGATGAATTTACATTATTTCTGCATATATTTGACTTATGTTCATTCCATTTCACCCTCACTCATCCTTTGTTTTCCCCAACATAGTTAATGCCACATGGACATCTAACACAGTAAATACCTTCAAGCCCACCATCCAAGCTAACTCAACCCACCTGTGGACTGCATGAAGTGAGTGGCAATTCAAGTATTCAGATAGAATGTCCAGACTATTCCTCCCCATATCATCATTTATCTACATTTTAAGACTGCCGATCACGATATGCCTTTATAGCATTATCACAATGCAACTCGTCCCCCTTCCCTGGGGCCCATTCTGTTCACATTCCTAACACTAAAAATAGTCTTTTAAAATAAGCAAATTCTTTCCAAAGATATAAATAAATAGTCCTTAACATATAAGGAGTTCTTGCAAAGTGCACTTTAAACTATGTATACAAACCTTACTTAGGAGAGAGCTTGGGCAGGGCTGTCTATAGGTCCGTTCTTGCTGCAAAACATTGTTTTTGTGGTCCTAGTTGGTCAGCTGGCAAGCAGGGTAGCAGCAGTGTGTGAGGGGCCCCAAAGTTCTTGTAGGCTGTGCTGCGTTTGCCGGTGTTAGCCAACAGGTTAGCAGCAGCATGGGGATTCCCTGCAGAACTTATTGGCAGTTTGTGTATGCCAGGAGAAGCAATGTTTTGATTGCAGCAGTGGGGGGGGGGGCGTTGGGGAGGTGCAATCTGTTTCTCAACATAGGCCACGCTATCCAGCAGCATCCCAGGAGACTTTGTGTCTCACAGTGTCTGGGGTCCGACCATGTACTGTTTACCTGGTGCTCTCCTGTTTCACATGGAGTTCTGCAATGCTGCTTATGGCATACATAGCCCGGAGGGAGGTCTTGGGGAGCATGGTGAGTCCGGCTGTGGCAGTGACAGAGGTGCAGTGCCCCTGCAGGGAACTGGACACTGCAGACAGATGAAGCCTGGGCCTTAGACGTGAAGGAAGGCACCCCTCCTGGCAACAGGGCACCATACTCATTAATGGCAGGCTCAACCAGGCAATAATTTTTGTTTATTTTACAGGCGTGCTGAGGGAAGCACCAGCTCAACCTTCTGAGGTGACGGTTGGGCTCAACTGTAACTAACATCGCTCTACTCAATCCACTTCAACATTCCATCTTGTTTCTTTCAATGATCCCTAGCATGGCATAACATACTGCCAATACTTAATTATGTTGTCTTTTTCTTTCTTTTCATTTATTTCCCTCTGCCGGGGCTTACATGCCGCTGTTCAGTGCTGTTAGTGTGTTTTTATTTTGTCTTAGTGTTAGGAGTTTGAATGACGCATAAGATTTATCTTCGGTGAGATAGTCAAAAGAGAGATTTTAAGGCAACAGTGATTCAGGGTTGGACACATCATGTACTGGGGTTCTTACAGGGTCTCTCTATCTTTAGTCCAATGTCCACAGTCCACACTGTTAGAGAGAATTCTCAAGCATGGCTAATTTCCCTTACCTACTGAGTCCCTCAGCAGCTTTGCTGGATTTCTAGGATTTATTTATTTAACCTGGTAAGAGTGTGAGCCCTTTTTTCCCACTCTTACATGTGTTTTGCTGTGTGTATAACATGTTTGTGTTCACAGACTGCGGAGCCTCCCCTGCTCCACAGACATCATCTTTTTACTGTGTGTTACACAGCACCTTCAGTGCAGTGACACAGGGTTGTCTTTTAGACTTCCCAACTCAGACTCCATTTTCTGGGACTGACTACTGTCTCCCAGAACACATAAAGTTGCCATTAACTTTATTAGCCTCTATAAAAACACAGACCCAGTACAAACCATCTTACATGGAGTACTGGAAAGGGTTAATACTTATCCCTTTTTGTCTGTTTCTCTTGGAGCATTGTTGCGCTCCCTTTTCATCAAGACTTGGCTGATGGCAGTGGTAACTACCCTATTTTTCCTACCGCGGTTATCTTAAATAACCTTGGTATTGTTTTAGGCTATCTTGGTAGCCTCGAACATAAACCTGCTAGACCTGCTAGCTGGGTTTATTCGCCATTTCTTTTTGTAAAAGTCTTTCTTGTGTTTTACTCTGCGCGCCAAAAAAGGTTTGATTCTTTTGTTCACCGTCTTTTCGCGGGCTTCTATGCAGAAGCCCTCCTTAGGCGCCTGTATGTCTGGGGGGGACAGGATGTGAGGGAGGGGTTAAGGACTCCCTGCACAGGGTCTCCTTTGAGACATATGTCACACTCTAAAATGATTGGCTGTGGTGACTGTCCCGGCGGGACAGCCACCCTGCTGTGTGATTGATAGCCAGGCTGTGTGAATGGGGGAAAAACTGCATAAAAAGCAGATCTCTGGGTCTGGAAAGGTAGAGTCGCCACTGGAATGAAAGAACCGACGAGGAGCTGACGGAAGAGGACGCCTACTATGACTGAACCGCCTGGTGAAGCCCTGCTTCAGGTCCGAATCCTCGAGCTCCAACAACAGAGAAGATCCTCCAGGAATCTTCTTCCCTTGAGCTGGTGGGACCAACCAGTTCACCCAAACTGCAAACCAGGATTCCCTCCACTGGTCGAATTCGCTGTACAGAGCTACATTTCGCCGGATAGCGAGGAAGTCGGGCCCTGTTTGGATTTTAAGGAGCGCACCTTTTATTTTTTGCTTTGTTCTTCTGCTGGTTTCTTCCCTGGGTAGTGCAGTACCTTCCAGTCTTCCTACTATGTGTCAGTCTGACAGTCACTTCAGGAACCGTGAGCCTGCATAAACTACCAGGAACGTCTGCCTCAGCTACAGTTTCTTCTCCATTTAAAGGTACTGTGCAAATCCGGCTGTGCGTTTCGTTCAGCCGCGGTAAAGGTGTGTGAAGCCTTTCGCCAATTCAAGGGCTCGTCCTTCTCTTCTCTTTAAACTAACTTTTTTGACGACCAACTTCGTCAGGAACTCTTGGCAAAGTATTAACCGCAAACTACCCTGAACTGTTTGATCTTTAGCAAAAGACTTTTGTCCTATTGACTTTGGCCCTAAGTCTATTTGATTTGATTCCATCGCTGTAGTTCCTCTTTCTATATTGCCCTGCTTACTTACCTGTTGGTGCTGCTGAATTTTAGCCTAACTTTGTCTTTCCCTCCCTTTTTAAATTACTGGAGTGCCATTTTGCTCACACTTCATTTTGTGACCTTAGCTTGTTTAGAAACTATTGGGAGTGGTGTGGTGTATTAGTAACATGCTTTTTCAACTGCTTTACTTTAGTGAAATGTTATATAAATAAGGTGTAAATAAATGTACATTCTTTCAGTGTTTGAATCATAGTAATTGCTGTCCTTTGTGTAACTATTTGATACTGCTCACTTACTCTTGAGATAAGTCTGGCTGTTCATCCATCACTACTACTTTTACTGTGTAGTACAGGCTTGAAACAAAGGTGAATGTGTGCTATCACTTGTAGTCTTAATTATGTGTGCTGTTCCCAAAGGGCACTGCATATAATTCTGCCTAACACACCCCTATCATATGTACGCTACTCTTCAGGGCATCTCCTACGGTCTGTCTTGCTGTGTGGTCTTTTATTGTTGCAAGCTAGTATGCATCTTCATTAGTCCATAGGTTGATTGGCACTACTCGTCCCAGTGTCCATCGTTCGCATATCGTAGCCCAGCTTCATTATCTGTGGGCCATGGTTAAATCCCTGGATGTGGACACATCTCCCTCTGCTGCAGGGAGTCTGACAGAGCTTGAACATCCTTGCCCTCAACAGTGTAACAATCTGCCAGTAGTACCCGTTTTTGAGATGCTGCGCTTTGTAAGGCTCTAATATGTGTTTGACCACCATAGCCTACCAACACATCAGGCTGTGTTAATGTTCCGACTGGATGTTCCTACAACTAGTCAGGGAGTTTTGTTTTCCCCTCATAATCCCTGTTCTAGACTTCAAGGCCACATTAATGCTAGCTCTTCTAATCGTACTTTAGTTTGGTTCTGTGTAACTGTTATCTCCCCTTATCATATTACTAATTTGTTCTTTTTTCTGCTATTACTCTCACTGATTACTTTACCTGTTGGTCTGATCACTTTCTCTGTTGGTCTTCTCTGACAACTGTAGTCTGTGCCTCCTGCTCTTTAGGCCACCTGAGTTCTGTCACCTAGAGTGTTTTCCTTTTCCTCCAATATAATATTTAACTCCTCTGCCCTTTCTTCCCCTCTCGTTTTTTGAGTACCTCCTTGCTGTGCCAATGCCCTTTTTCTTCTCTTCTGGTTATGTTTCTCATGTTGCCTTTTAATGGAGGAATCTCTTCATGCTCGACGTTCCACAATGTTCAATATTTCCTTCTGTCCTCTCTTTCAATTCCACGTTTTCTCGCTCACTGCTCATTTCCATTTATTTTCTACAGTTTCCTTCTCCTTACTCTGTGTAGGTTTTTCTTCTTCTCTGCACTTCCTTTGACTTATGGTCTCTCAACTTCAGCTCTCTCCCTCTATCACTCCTCCACTCTCTGATCGATCCTTTGCCTTCAAGCTGCTTATTTTAATATTACTTCTCTGCTCTCTGAGAGCCTTGTTTCCTCCCCTCTTTGTTACTTCTCTATTACATTTCTGCCCAATTACGCGTCCACCCCACCTCCTCTTCTCCATTTCTCTTCTTTCTTCACCTTTCCTCGCTCGCATATGTTCAAAATTTCCTCTCATCTTTGCATCCCTTATTTTATCACTTCTCCACCCTCTCATGATTTCAATTTGTTTTCCTTTCCTTCCATTCTTCTTTTCTTCCTGACCATTTGTCACTTTTTGGATTACTTTGAACAACTTCACACATAAACCAGAAATGTACTATAACTCCCTGGCATATAATCCACACCCACGATTTAGCAGTGGTAGATGGTTTTAAACAATTGCTCTCTGATCTACAACAACTGGTCACCAGATCTGGATAATCGATTTGAAAGAATGCTCGAAAACAAACACCCTGGAACGACATAGCTACATTTGAGCTAATAACTTGCTAACAAGCTGATACACGGGTAATAAGTCGAATCTGCGTGAGCTATGGGCACACTACAAAGGTATACGGTAGAGAAAGGTGGACGTGTTTGTGGAAAGTGGGAAGGAATTGTGCAGGCCCTTAACCAGGGTAACACTAAAAGGTTCTGGGAACTACTGAGTGGTAAGGAGTCAATGCGTGAGAATGAGGTCTCCTGTAGTATAACTCCAGAGACATGGAGATCCCATGTCATGAAATTGTATGGTGACAATACACCTGAGCATTAGTCTATAGGGGGTAGTACAGCATGATTCAGAGGCGAGGCTCATAGAGGACAGAAGGGATTCTACTTCAGTTAAGCTCTTCAGTCGCAGCAAGGAGGGAAAGCCCTGGGGCCCGATAATATACCAATTGATTTGACTAAAGACTAAACAATTATTTGGGTCCCGCTGTTGTGGCGACTATTTAACGTGGTCTTAAGCTTGAACACAGTTCCATCATTATTGCAGCATGCAACAATTCGCCCAATTTGCAAAAAAGGGGGAAGAGAATGCCCGAGGCACTATAGGCCTTTTTCTTTATCGGATAGTGTGGAAAAGGTCCATGCAAAAGCAATGCCCTTGGACCTAAAAAACTGGTCTACTGGAAAACAGACGATTGATCCCCTTCAAGCAGGCATTCAGGCCTGCAATAGTAAGTTGGATCAGGTTTTTCAGTTTATTTCTTTTGGTTCCGAAATATACTGTTTTGAAAAGAGCCAACCTTTATGCTTAAAACTGCATTCGATGGGGACTCAGGGACCTTATTGTGGCAGGTTTAAGCCAGTAGGGGTATCCTTGGCCATTTACTGGCTATAATTCATCAATTGTATTCCCATAATAAAGCTATGGTCCGTTGGGATTTGGGGGGAGAAACTACAGAGCCATTTCTGTCAAAAAGGGGCCCAGGCAGGGCTGCGTATTTGTCCCCCTTTTGTTTTCTATCTACATTGACAAAGCAATAAGTGTTAAATGCAAACTGCTTGGATCAACTGAAGCTAGGGGCAGTTTCTATACCTGCGTAATTTTTCATGGACGACCCAGTGATTCCGGCAATGAAAACCATGGGCCTGAGAGCAACCTTGAATGTGTTCTTGAAGACATGTGAAGGGCTACAACTTGTAATCAAAACCAAGAGGACTAAGACCCTAGTTTTCAGACCCAATGGCCATTCGACTAAACAAGTGCATACATCTTACACTAATTGTGTCAAATACAGCAGGGCGATTAAGAAGTGTTTTAATAATCATGTCAGAAGAGCAATTACACCAGCTCTTCAATTATATAGGCCCCAAGCAAAAGCTGCAAGCCCTATATGGAGATGATATGTGGGGCTGTGTAAACCATGATAAACTTGCAGTAGCTGAAAACCAGTTCCTTAACCAGCTACGTATGCCCCCTTGAGTTGTTGACTGCCCTGATGCATACTGAACTTGATCTGTAACCAATTTGGGAGGAGCTGAGTACAAGACCAGCATTACACTGGGTTAGAATCTATGGGCCGTCTAGCCTTTTAAAATACAGGCAATCGCTTGCCCACATTTTGAGTTTGGAGGGGGGATATCATTGCCATGGCTGGTGCATTTGAAGAAAACTCTACATGATCTGAAGCTAGAGAAACTATGGATTAACTGGACGTCTATCAATAAATCTTGTGTCTCTGTTCAAAAGAACGGCCCTTGAACTTTTGACAAGTAAGCTAGTGGATGCCTGTAAGTTGCTACGTTCAGGCCAGGAGTACCTACGAGGCACAACCGAACCTGGTTATTAGAGGTATTTGGATGTGATCCAACCACCTCTTGCATGCTCACTCTATCTAAAGATGAGGTTCAGCATCATAAACGTTGCTAGGCGATGGGCACCACAAGCTGATAGTGCATGTGGTTTGTCTCAAGAAACAGTGCTACACTTTCAACTGTTTTGTAAAGGTTAAAGGGGCTTGAGATCACAATGCTTGAATACCTTGTTTCATGATGCCACGGTTACGTTCTTGTAGGCTTGATTATTATTCATGTATGTGTTTTACTTCTTGTTTCATGAGGCTATGGGGAAAGTGCAATAATTATTTATGTAACCTTTACTGTGTCATGTTCTCTTATGCTGCTATGGGGCAAGTGCAATTTGAATGTGTATGTTTTTATGAACTTGGATGGCTTTTTGTCGAAAATAAAGTGTTTTTGACTTACTGACTTTTTGAACATCCCCTCCTTCTTTGTCCTCCTCTCTACCACGGTGACTATCTCTTTCCAATCCCTTCTGATACTTTATCCCCTTTCTTTATCTCCAGTTCCTCTTCCTCACATATCCTGCTCTCCTTTCACCAATTCTGCTCATTATGTGTTAGGAAAGATTTCGTTATTGTAGGGAACTTTCCTTCCATGTGGCAACCCCTAAACTTTTTGCTATTGTTTTCAACCTGCTTTCTTGACTTTGCCAGAGAAGTGCAGCCTTCTGCCGTACTCCTCTGGGCTTTCGCTCCTTTCTTACGGGGAAACTGACATGCCCTTAAGACAGTCAGTACCGGGGAACGCTGTTTCCCGTAGTTTCTTTTATCGTGTCGCCATTTTAGTGCAACACGACACAAGAGGGCACTGTAAGCTAAGTTACAGCTCTCTTGGGTCTCTAGCCTTCTACAGACCCTAGACACTCTTGTAGGATGGTTTTTGGATCGGTGCAAGTCATTCAGGGACTGGGCTGGTGGCAGCGATCATTTGGTTTATTTTGAGCTCCTTTTGCCGTTCTGAGCACCTTTTTGCCGCGAACACAAAAGGGTGGCCCGGCTACCCAAAATGGCCGGACCACGAGGCTCCTTTGTCTCGTCCACTGTCCGTCTTGCTCCCTTTACCTTCCCCCGGGTCAGGCGACCCGGGGCCTTCCTTATTTGGGCATGTAGTTTCCCGCGAAACACGGTTGCTTTCGCGGGCTTCTACATGTCGTTTGAGTGCCCCCAGGATGTGGGCTGGGCTGTCTGGTCCCAATACACATCCTGGGTGCCAGAGAGTCTAGGGTGGTGTGAATGCCTGGGACCACCGTGGTCCGTGATTGGTCCACGTATGGTATGTGTGTTGATGAGCGGATCTCCCATTGGCTCCCCTCCGTTTTGGCGCGAAGGGAACCGTGGATAAGAGGGAGCTTGAAACACCACTGCCATGTCGATCTCCTGAGTTCTTACGGACCCAGGGATACAGGAGCCAAGTATCCTGCGAACACGAGGCTGGACCGAGGAATCGCTGGTGACCCCCTGAAGAACTTCTGCTCCTCATTGCTGTCGTCCGGTGAAGCCCTTTCCACCTAAGATCGAACAAGAAGGCCTGTACTGGCGCTTCGACCTATTGGAATAGCAGGACCAGCTATTCCCGGCACCTTCATCAACTCCTGCCGTAAGCCTTCGGAAGTGTCTCTGGGCCATCCAGTTGACTGACCAGCTTACTAAGGAGTCCTGCTCTGTAATCGCCGACAGGTTGGGTGGTATTCTGAGTCCGGGGCACGCTCACACGCTTCGTTTGCTTAGCAACCCTAAGGTAGAGGTGAACGGTGCTCGTTTGGCTTGAATACACCCGGCCGTTCCGTTGCCCTGCCGTGGCGACAAAACTGTGCAGGATTCTTCGATCGGGACGCCTTTTTACTCTGCACGACGACGAGACGTTCCCTGCTCTTCAGAACCTGCCAGAAGCTGCATCTATCGAGGAGAAGCTCGGGCCTGCTTGCTTCGGGGACCGGTGAGTAGATTAGCTAGGATCTGGTCGCCCTCCTGCAGTGCCCCTTGCTTTTCCCCGCTGTAAATACAGCACCCCTTGTCCGTACTCGCGCCCTACTTCTGCCTCACAGTGGAGGCTGCGCTAGAGTCGCGGACCGTGTTCTCCTTCATTAGGGCACCCTACAGAGCTGTCCAACGTCCTCCGAAGAGCTTCACCTTCTGCCCATTGGCACCGGCGTGTGCAGGTACTTTTGAGCGCTAGGCTCCACTCTTCGTAGGGATTGGACTACCATCCAGTTAGGGGCCTCAGAAGGCGGACATATCACACGCATTGGTTCGCTCTGCCTGTTTTCCTTCCCCTGCAGGTGGATAACATATTTCGTGCTGCTAATGCTGTGAAACTGTGTATTCTGTATATATATTGGGTGGATAGTGTATGTGTTGGTTTAATATCGTTGTATATTGCTGCTTTTACTGTGGTTATTAGTTTCAAGGCCTTATAATAAATGTGTATCTATTTTTGATATAAACAACTGTTTGGAGTAGTTTGTAAGCGCTCTTGCTTTGTGTGCTCACTGCGGGCTTTCAGTCACCCTCACCCCTCTTGAGACCTAGTCTTGACCGCCGCGATCGCTACCTTGATTGGTCTGGCTTGTCCAGAGGTTACCCTGTTCCAAGTAATTAGGTTGGCCTTCTGAACTTCTGCGCCACCAGGACAGAGTTCAGAAATCCGTCTTAACAAATTGGTGTACAGCGGTGGGATACGACTGAAGGTATCCAGTGTTGCGCACGAGCTAAGGCGTTTTCAGGTTATTCCAACCAGGACACGCAGTAAAGTATTGAATATAACGTTAAAAAGGCCATAGTCCTATCAACAGTATGGAAACGAATACTTTATTAACCTTAAATGCTTCGAAATCTGAAACATTGAAGAAGATGTGTGCGGAGAGAGGGGTTTCCTCTCAAGGCACTAAATTGGAAATGATCCAGAGAATCGTGGCGTGGCAAGAAGCGCAGCTTGACGCTATAACTTCCGAGGACAGTGCAGAAGGTGGTGGGGCTGCTCTCACTGGCAGAACCGACGGTTCTGCCGCTGCACTGATCCATCACGACCACGAGGACAGGGAGGATGTAATGTCTAACGTTTCCTCTGCCAGTGTTGATGGGGAGGCTATGCTTGAATTCAAGAAGCAAGAGCTGCGGTTTAGGCAGCAGGAGCTTGAATTCAGCATAGCCAAACTGAAAATCGACCAGGCAGAAAAACAAAAAGACAGGGATCACCAGTTGGAACTGGCCAAGCTTCGGTTCGCAAATGGGTCCAAGGGTCCTGGACATGGTTCTGGGGCTTCCTCTCATCCACGGTTTCCAAAAGATCTGCTCAGTGTGTATGAGGAACGAAATGACATTATGGACTGGTTGAATGCGTTTGAGTATGCATGCGAGGTTCAAGAGGTTGATAATGCGGATAAGATTGCATGGTTACTCAGCAGACTGCCCCATTCTGGTTGCAGTGCCATTATGGAAATGTCGAAGGCTGAGCGCGCTGATTTTGCAATGTTGAAGCAGACTCTCATTTTAAAGTTTGGGAAGACTCCGACCCAATATTTGAAAAGGTTTAGAGAGTATAAGAAAAAGGAAGGTGGTACTTGGGTGTCGTATGTAGCTGAGTCCCTGAAAAACTTGACTGGCTGGGTTGAAGGTTATAAGGTTTCTACCTTCGAAGGCATGATCAATCTGGTCATGCTGGAACACATTTTTGCTTCTTCTTCCCCGGAGCGTAAGCAGCATTTGGCCGATTCGAAGGAGATAGATCCTAAGAAGCTGGCCATTGCAGCAGACTTATGGGTGTCACATCGAGTGTCCCATAAGGACAAAACTCATCCTGATAAGCAGGAGGAAGGGAAAAAGTACAAGGATGTGGTGGGTGGGGAATCTGCTAAATCTTCTTCCCAAAAGGGCCACAAAAAGAAAAATAAGGGTAAGCCATACGAGAACTCACAGGGTAGCGGAGGTTCGCCTCCGAAACAGAACTCTGGTTATAATAAGCCTCCCTACGTAAACAGACCCAATGGGGCTTGTTTTTCTTGTGGAGCAACTGACCATGTGAAGGGGGATCCCCGGTGTAAGGTTAAACCTTTGAGGGTCCACTCCGCTAATCTGGCCTTCTCCTCCTACGAGGAAGAGATTACAGGAGCATCCTTCTCCTCAGACTCGTTTCCCAGCGGGATCGAGGCTGAGGTAGTTTTAGTGTCCCTGGGTTCCTGGGAGCCTAAAGTCGCAGAGGCTTATGCTAGGATTCCGGATAATACCAAGCACTACTTTAAAGACAGTGTGCTGATCAATGGAGTGGATACTCCAGCTCTTAGGGATAGTGGGTGCAGTCGAACTGTAGTGGATTCTACCTTGGTAGACTCAGAGGAAGTTGCCAGAGCTCCTCTGATGCCCACTAAGTTGGCTGACGGCCCCCTCCGTATGTTTCCCGTGATCCCTGTTAATCTAACTTTAAATGGTACAGCAGTTAGGATTCCAGTAAGCATTCAGAGAAACGTCCCGGGAAAGGTCTTGTTGGGCAATGATCTCAGAGCTCTAGGGCTCGTAGGAGACACTGCCGAAAGACCCTACACACGGTCTCAAGCACGGGCAGCATTGGCCAAGTCCAATACGCCGCCCCAGCCGAAGGGGAAACCCAAGGCGAAAGGAGTCAACAAGTCCCGACGGGGGAAAGAGAATATTCCCCCGAGCTCGCCTACCACTGCGGTGGAGGGAGTTGGTCAATCGCCCGAGCCTGACGAGGAGGTGGCGATGCCTGAAGTGTTCGACCCCAACGACCATCCTGAACTAAAAGACTTGTTAGTTGAAGGAGGTCCTGATAGGGACGACTTCAGTAAGGGCCAACGTGAGTGCCCATCTCTGGAAGGCCTAAGGAGACAGGCCTGCTCCCAGCTTGAGGGTGAACCTCCTGGGAAGCATCGGATTTATTGGGAAGGTGGACTCCTGTACAGTGAGCCCACAGAGTCTACAGAAGGAGACCATAGGAGGTTGGTGGTTCCCCTTGCTGTTAGACCCTTCCTCCTGCAGTTGGCGCATGAAGTTCCCCTTGCTGGTCACCTTGGAATGAAGAGGACCAAGCAAAGGTTATCTATGCACTTCTACTGGCCCAAGATGGGGGTGCAAGTAGAAAGTCACTGCAGGAGTTGTGCCTCCTGCCAGTTGTCTGGTAAGGTTGGCGCGACAATCCAAGCTCCGTTGGTACCGCTCCCAGTTGTGGGGGTACCATTTGAAAGGGTAGGGATCGACATGGTTGGTCCCCTTGACCCGCAAACATCCTCAGGCAATAGGTTTATCCTGGTGCTGGTCGACCATGCAACCAGGTATCCTGAGGCCGTCCCATTTACAACTGTAACTGCCAAGCCAGTTGCAGAAGCTTTACTCGGCATGTTTACTAGGGTTGGCTTCCCTAAAGAAGTTGTGTCGGATCATGGCAGCAACTTTATGTCGAAGTATAGGCAGGCTATGTGGAAAGAATGTGGGGTCACCTACAGGTTCTCTTCTGCATACCGCCCCCAGACCGATGGTCTGGGGGGGCGTTTCAACAGGACGTTAAAGAGCATGATTGGGGCTCTGGAGGAGCCTCAGAGAAGAAAATGGGATCTTCTTGCTTCATGCTTACTGTTTGCCTACAGAGAGGTACCACAGGAGGGTGTTGGCTTCAGCCCCTTCGAACTTCTGTTCGGTCATCCCGTACGGGGACCCTTAGCCATCGTCAAAGAGGGATGGGAGATGCCCACTCCCCCTGTTACTACCAATGTAGCTGATTATGTGCTAGGGCTCAGAAAACGGATGGTACTTCTGATGGGCTTGGCCAGTGATAAATTGAAGGCAGGGCAAGCGCTGGTGAAACATTGGTACGACCAGAAAGCTTCCCTCATCAACTTTACACTTGGTCAGCAAGTCCTGATCATGAATCTCATAAGGCCTCGAGCTTTACAGGACACATGGTCAGGCCCTTACCCAGTGGTGGAGCCCCTGGGTGAGGTTAACTATTCAGTGGACCTTGGAAGGCCTGGACAGGCTCCAAAAGTGCTTCCCGTGAATAGGCTGAAGGCTTTCGGCCCAAGCGTCGAAATCGCAGCACTGCTCCTGGCTTCAGATGTTGAGGAAGAGGAGTCTGAACCTCTCCCCGACCTGTTCCCAAGCAGTCCTTCAGTTAGCTCTTTTGAGGGTGTCCGAGTGGCCCCTCACCAAAATGGACAAGGCTCAGTGGTTTACCTTGGACATGAAGTAGTTGGAGGGAGGAGACAGCCTCTACTCAGTCAGGTACAAGCAGTACAAGACTGGCCTACCCCCACTACGCAAACCCAAGTGAGAGCCTTCTTAGGACTCACGGGTTATTACCGCAATTTTATGGCAGACTATGGCACCATAGCTGCTCCTCTGACTGCCCTCACAACTCCGAAGAAACCCAAGAAGGTAACTTGGACTGACGAGTGTGAGAAGGCCTTCAATGGCTTGAAAGACTCCTTGTGCCAGGCCCCTGTGCTCAGGGCCCCTGATTATCAAAGACCTTTTATCGTGCAGACGGATGCCTCTGACACTGGGATAGGAGCTGTACTATCACAAGTAGATGAGAAGGGTAAGGAACACCCTATCGGTTTTATTAGTCGCCAGCTTAAGGATAGAGAGCTCAGATGGTCCACGGTAGAGAAAGAATGTTTCTCTGTTGTGTGGGCCCTAAGGAAGCTGCGGCCCTACCTCTATGGGACCCACTTCACTGTGCAGACTGACCATAAGCCGTTAAAGTGGCTAATGAACATGAAGGGGGAGAATCCAAAGTTGCTTAGGTGGTCCATAAGTCTACAAGGCTTCGACTTCACTATTGAGCATAGGCCAGGTGTCCAACATAGCAATGCTGATGGGTTGTCCAGAATGTTTTACCGACCTGAACAAGAGACTCATCCAGGGGTGGATTAGTTCCCCCTGTCCATAGTCTGGGAGGGGCGAGTGTTAGGAAAGATTTCGTTATTGTAGGGAACTTTCCTTCCATGTGGCAACCCCTAAACTTTTTGCTATTGTTTTCAACCTGCTTTCTTGACTTTGCCAGAGAAGTGCAGCCTTCTGCCGTACTCCTCTGGGCTTTCGCTCCTTTCTTACGGGGAAACTGACATGCCCTTAAGACAGTCAGTACCGGGGAACGCTGTTTCCCGTAGTTTCTTTTATCGTGTCGCCATTTTAGTGCAACACGACACAAGAGGGCACTGTAAGCTAAGTTACAGCTCTCTTGGGTCTCTAGCCTTCTACAGACCCTAGACACTCTTGTAGGATGGTTTTTGGATCGGTGCAAGTCATTCAGGGACTGGGCTGGTGGCAGCGATCATTTGGTTTATTTTGAGCTCCTTTTGCCGTTCTGAGCACCTTTTTGCCGCGAACACAAAAGGGTGGCCCGGCTACCCAAAATGGCCGGACCACGAGGCTCCTTTGTCTCGTCCACTGTCCGTCTTGCTCCCTTTACCTTCCCCCGGGTCAGGCGACCCGGGGCCTTCCTTATTTGGGCATGTAGTTTCCCGCGAAACACGGTTGCTTTCGCGGGCTTCTACATGTCGTTTGAGTGCCCCCAGGATGTGGGCTGGGCTGTCTGGTCCCAATACACATCCTGGGTGCCAGAGAGTCTAGGGTGGTGTGAATGCCTGGGACCACCGTGGTCCGTGATTGGTCCACGTATGGTATGTGTGTTGATGAGCGGATCTCCCATTGGCTCCCCTCCGTTTTGGCGCGAAGGGAACCGTGGATAAGAGGGAGCTGGAAACACCACTGCCATGTCGATCTCCTGAGTTCTTACGGACCCAGGGATACAGGAGCCAAGTATCCTGCGAACACGAGGCTGGACCGAGGAATCGCTGGTGACCCCCTGAAGAACTTCTGCTCCTCATTGCTGTCGTCCGGTGAAGCCCTTTCCACCTAAGATCGAACAAGAAGGCCTGTACTGGCGCTTCGACCTATTGGAATAGCAGGACCAGCTATTCCCGGCACCTTCATCAACTCCTGCCGTAAGCCTTCGGAAGTGTCTCTGGGCCATCCAGTTGACTGACCAGCTTACTAAGGAGTCCTGCTCTGTAATCGCCGACAGGTTGGGTGGTATTCTGAGTCCGGGGCACGCTCACACGCTTCGTTTGCTTAGCAACCCTAAGCTAGAGGTGAACGGTGCTCGTTTGGCTTGAATACACCCGGCCGTTCCGTTGCCCTGCCGTGGCGACAAAACTGTGCAGGATTCTTCGATCGGGACGCCTTTTTACTCTGCACGACGACGAGACGTTCCCTGCTCTTCAGAACCTGCCAGAAGCTGCATCTATCGAGGAGAAGCTCGGGCCTGCTTGCTTCGGGGACCGGTGAGTAGATTAGCTAGGATCTGGTCGCCCTCCTGCAGTGCCCCTTGCTTTTCCCCGCTGTAAATACAGCACCCCTTGTCCGTACTCGCGCCCTACTTCTGCCTCACAGTGGAGGCTGCGCTAGAGTCGCGGACCGTGTTCTCCTTCATTAGGGCACCCTACAGAGCTGTCCAACGTCCTCCGAAGAGCTTCACCTTCTGCCCATTGGCACCGGCGTGTGCAGGTACTTTTGAGCGCTAGGCTCCACTCTTCGTAGGGATTGGACTACCATCCAGTTAGGGGCCTCAGAAGGCGGACATATCACACGCATTGGTTCGCTCTGCCTGTTTTCCTTCCCCTGCAGGTGGATAACATATTTCGTGCTGCTAATGCTGTGAAACTGTGTATTCTGTATATATATTGGGTGGATAGTGTATGTGTTGGTTTAATATCGTTGTATATTGCTGCTTTTACTGTGGTTATTAGTTTCAAGGCCTTATAATAAATGTGTATCTATTTTTGATATAAACAACTGTTTGGAGTAGTTTGTAAGCGCTCTTGCTTTGTGTGCTCACTGCGGGCTTTCAGTCACCCTCACCCCTCTTGAGACCTAGTCTTGACCGCCGCGATCGCTACCTTGATTGGTCTGGCTTGTCCAGAGGTTACCCTGTTCCAAGTAATTAGGTTGGCCTTCTGAACTTCTGCGCCACCAGGACAGAGTTCAGAAATCCGTCTTAACATTATGCATTTCTTCTGCTGAAGTCTTCATTTTTCCTTCCTTTATACCCATCCCTGGATCTCGCTCAAATGCATTTAACAGTTTCTTCCTGTCCCCAACTCCTTCTTTAAGGAATCCATATCTTATGGTCGTCCATGCTGTCTCCCCCTACACCCCTCCCTCCTTCTGTTCTCCAGGTAGCTTTCCATGATAACACCACCAGATTCCACTCATCCCCCCACCACCACCACCTTTCCATTTCCTGCCTCTTTCATGGCCTGTCTATGCTGATGGTTTGGGTCTCTTGAATTTGATCGGAGGCAGCTGCAGGCAACAGCTCTCCTGGCTTGTCGATTGGTCATTTACACTTAATTTCCCTCTACCTTCCAATGCGTGCAGCGGCTCCTCCTCTTGTCACAACTCCCCATGGATGAACATGTGCTGTCATCTTATGGTCAGGCAGTCCTGACATAGTGGCCACCTAACTTCCTGTTGGGCCTGGAATCCAATATAGGTCCAGAATGGTCTCATTTTACCCCCGCTCAACCACGGGCCGGTTGGCTACGCTGCCCAAATTCATCAACAATCCCCTAGCCTAGATCTACAACCAAGGGGTTGCCCTTGCCCCGTTTTAGGATTTGCAGAGACCCCGCTAGATTTCATGCCAGTACCTTGAACAATGCATATACATGAATGGGCAATGACAGGTGCCACATTTGCTACTGCAGCCACGTTTGCTGTTATCTGCTTTGTGGTAATGGATCACCCCGCATTCAGCATATGTATGCTGTCATATGAATGAAAATCCCTGAAGATATTGGGTTCGAATTCCCTCTGCCGTACGCATGCGTTGAATATCTGATCAGACTCTGCACTTTGTGGATATGGACCAAAATGGGAGAAAGGGGCCCTCTGTACCGATTTGCAATTCGTCGTACTCTTTTCTCTGATCATACTGGGAATGAGTTTGCAAGGTTTGGGCAGATTGATTTGCAATGCAGCTTTTTGACCTTGGATAATCATTTGCAAGGTTTGGGCAGATTGATTTGCAATGCAGCTTTTTGACCTTGGATAATCATTATATATATTAAGGTCACTTTTGTTCTTTGTGAGTGCATAATTTGATACACTCAACACATCACAATTTTAGATTCAGTTAATATAGCAAAATACATTCGTTCATCTTAAAATGAACTGGATTGCGAGCAAATGTCGGTCTGGATTCCCACAGTCCACTTTCTCCAGTTTGGCATTATTTTCAAAATGTACTTTTTGAACCTGTCCCTATCAACAAAGATCAAGGCTCCAGCACCACCAATAGTTTTGTAAGCTTGGCACTTCTGGATGAAGTTTTACCACTCCATTATGGTTTCTTTTAGAGAATTCAATATTTTCAAATTTTGTAGTATGCCTCAGAATACTGAGACATGTCTAATTTTCTCTTGAAAATTTCCCAAAGGTCAAGTCATAATTTATTCTGAAAGTTACACGACATCGCCACCATTACCCAGTAATCGAATGCATGGATTTTCTTTTCATTTAAAAGAGCGGAACAGCAAGGCTCACTTCAACATTCAAATTCTTGCAAATACCAGATGTTGCTGCCTGACAAATTGCAAACCCATTATGCATCGCCAGCACGACCATCTGATCACGTTTTCGCTGCTGAACAATGCTACAGTGGTCCGTATGGTTTCACACAGCTCGAACATCTGCTCATCGGTGTCCGCACCTCTTGTTAATGTATCTTCATCATGCGCCAAGGATCCTGCGTGAGCCATAGATGCCAGAATATGTTAAAATGTAAAGATTTAGAACAAGAACGTGATGCCTTGCAATCTGAGATGTGCTGTAAAGACTATCCGGAATAGGAATTGGTTAATTATTGTTCTAATCGCAGATGTGCTATTGTTTTCATCACACCAAAAAAGAGAGAAAAGGACAGTCCATAGTTGCTCCAGTAACCAGTGAGGTTGGTCTAATCTAACACGCAAAGATTGCTTTGTAATTCTCTATATATTTTTAATCCTTTCTGGAAAATCGATTATTAAGCGATTAAGTGGTCAAATTTAGGGGACTAGATATCTTTGCATCTTTTAAATCAGGGCATTCTGTTTCCTACTTTTATACAGCGCCAACACAGCAAGTCCAGGAAATATACTTAGCACTTGGATTGATAAATTAAAAAACAGAGTGGGTGGTGCAAAATGAATACGATGTGGTAAATGACAATGTTATCTGTTTAGAAGTCAAGGGTAACGTTACACATTCTGTTTGAAAATCGTCATGCGTGACAGGTTCCACTTCACTTGTCACGTTATAATTTACTTAGCAGTTAATGTATGCCCCCAGGGCATTCAAAATAAAATAAGAAAATGCACATCGTACGTGGAACTAGAATTGCAGTGCAATGCAGCTAACCTCCAACACTGGACAAAACGGTACAGATCTGCAATTTAACATAGCATACCTTGCAATCTTAATTTGCACCACTCAATTAAGTTTGTGCAATTCAATCCCATATGGGTTGTCCTTATTATTGAAAAACCGGTCTGTTTTGGATCTGTATTTTGTCCGAGAAATATGGGACCTCAACCCGAAAGAAAGAGTTGTCGGAAGCGGCCATACAGCATACTACTGGTGCGGCTTGACGACTCAGTGACGGTTCATTGACGCTGCTAGGCCCTTTCCTTGCAGGTCCTGCAAGCCCTCTGAGCTCTGCACTGAGCGAAGCGTGAGTGAAAAGGGAGAGGGGAGAAGAGTCAAGCCCGCAGGCTACCACCCTGCTGTCCCTCGTCCCTCGTGTCAGTTCCTCAGCTTCATGACATCAACTCTGCTGGGTGTCGACACCCAGCAAGGTGACCAAAATCTGCTCTTTTAATGATGAAGCGCCGGCAGACTATTTCTAGGTAAAACTTTCTTTTCAGCCTCTGCCAGTTCTGTATGGCGAAGTTTCTTCATTGCTGGGGGTGACTGCTGGCTATTCTTACCTTTGAGCTACTATGCCCTTTTTTTAAGGAAACGTTTGTAACATTTTGAAAAGATTCTGCAATATTTATTCTAACGCTTTTGAGTTCTGACTCTCGTTTGGGGTGACTGTAGGTATATTAGCCTTTGAGTCCCCAGCAGATTGCGAGCAAACTCAACGTGTTTGCTCTATTTACGGCAAGTGGCTGCTCAATTGATTTTATTCTATTCTCCCCGTTGTTTGTGCTGGCTGGGGCTGGAATGCTGGATTCTTGGGACTCATATTGCTGAGGATGCCGGCTAAAAGGTAATATGCCCTGCGAAGTGACATGCCCAAGCACGAAAAGTACGCTTGCAGCTCTTCCTGTACACTCAAACCGCGTGGTAGGCTCCCCCGGGCTAAGAAAGGAAAGCTTGATTTACCTTCTGATAAACCACAGGCGGTACAGAAAAAAATGACTGAGTTCTGGGAGCCGACTACGTCGAATGAGGCACACAATGCGCCGCCTATGGTCAATATAGTTGCTACAGGTGATAGTGTGGCAATTGTTGCTTCGGCTCCCTCTCTTCAGCGACATTAATCCAGTGGGGCAGAGTTCAATGCAAGCCTGTCCCTTGCTTCCACCATGTTGGATAACAATGGCTGGCTACTTAAACTCTGCCATAAGATATACAATGTCCCAGCCTCCTTAGGCGCTCCATCTATTGCCAGTAACCTTAACCAAGACATCTATGGCACCCAAGATTTGGCTGCTTTGGTTTCCCCTCAGCAACAATCCTGTACTTGCCAGGAGGAGAAGGACATGTCTTTTGCGATTGCCCAGTTGAGGAATGAATCTCCGAGTCTGACCTTATATGGGAAAAGGAATTTGAAGGCAAAGGTGGATGCAGTCCTTGCATTATGCGCCTGAACAAAGGAAAATGAAATTATTGCTATTGAAATTAGTAACAATCTCTGTTAATCAGCTGCATCATATTGAGCCTAATGGGACTTCTGCCTTTCCTCTGCCTTCTGCAAAACTGGCTTCTTCAAAGCAAACCAGTGTGCCCTTTGTCAACAATTTCAGTGCTGCTGGGTTAAAGCAAGGAGAAACTCTAAAAATGGGGGCGACTTTGGACCAAGATGCCATGGACGTGCTCTGTAATGAGCTATCTATGATTGACAACCCTATAATTTATGAGGACGAAAATCATGACATCTCCATGGCTAGTGAAAATGTTAAAGAGGTTGGGGAAAGGGTGGATTTTGTGAATTCTTCTCTGAGCGTACCTGTAACCCTGGAAGACTCTGTCATCTTAATTTCCTATATTGAGGGCTCCAAGATAATTCCTAAGATCCACAGGGACGGTGCGTGCCGACAAACAGTCCTACATGGCTGTTAGGAAGAATTCTCTGTTTAGGCTGAATTTCCTAACCTAGTGAGTCCCCCAGCAGCTTTGCTGGATTTCTGGAGTTTGTTTTTTTCCATCCTGCTTATAGAGAAGTCCCTCAGGAGGGAGTAGGTTACTCTCTCTTCAAGCTTCTCTATGGTCATCCCGTCAGAGGTCCATTGGCCCTGATTAAGGAGGGGTTGGAGAGTGCTCCTTCCCCCAAGCCAGTCAGAGTGACTGACTACGTGATAGGTCTCCGGAGGAGAATGTCGCACATGATGACGAAAGCAAGCGATAACTTGAAAGCTGGACAAGCATTGGTCAAGCACTGGCACGATCAAAAGGCTAACATGGTTGAGTTCGCTCAAGACCAGCTCGTTCTCGTTATGATCCCAACAAGGCAGAGGGCCTTGCAAGACAAATGGATGGGACCCTTCAGAGTTGTGGGTAAACTCGGAGAGGTCAACTATCTGGTGGACTTGGGCAATCCCAAGAAGGCTCCGACAGTCTTTCACACCAACCGACTCAAAGCGTATGTCTCAAGACCCGATGTAGGAGCGTTGCTTCTAGCATCATCCGAGGAAGAAGAAGAGAGTGAAGCTCTTCCGGATCTCCTCAGAGGCTTACCTTTAGACGAAAAAATTGAAGGAGTAAATCTCTCCTCCAATCTGACACCCGAGCAACAAGCAGAGTGCAAATCTATGTTGAATCAGTTTGCCTCTCTGTTCTCGCTTTCACCAGGCTTGACCCCTTGGGGCCAGCATGACATACTCACTGGTGACTGTCTGCCGGTCAAAAGCAGAGGATGCCGAATGTCAGAAAACATACGAACCCACATCAAAGGTGAGGTCAGCAAGATGCTCGATCTCGGGGTAATAGAGCCCTCTACTAGTCCATGGTCTAGCCCAGTTGTGTTAGTACCAAAGGCCGGATCTAAAGAGATTAGATTCTGCGTGGATTCTAGAGCTATTAATGCAGTCACCAAGACTGATGCCCACCCTTTGCCAAGAACAGATGAGTTGGTGGATAAACTTGGCGCCGCCAAGTTCCTCAGCACATTTGACTTGACGTCAGGCTATTGGCAAATAGCCCTGACAGACCATGCCAAGGAGAAAACTGCATTTTCTACCCCCGTTGGCTTATACCAGTTTAAGGTAATGCCTTTCAGATTGAAGAATGCACCTGCTGCGTTTCAACGGATGGTAAAACAGGTTCTGAATGGGATGGAGGACTTCTGCATGGCATACTTGGATGACATCGCAGTGTTCAGCAATTCCTGGGAAGAACATGTAACCCACCTGAGAGATGTTTTGCAGGCTCTTGGACGAGCCAATCTGACCATAAAGGCGAGTAAATGCCAAATTGGACAGAGTAAGGTAGTCTATCTTGGACATGAGGTAGGAGGTGGAGAAATAAGGCCTTTGCTTAGTAAGAATTTCATAGAGAACTATGGGACCATAGCTTCTCCACTGAATGTCATCTCCTCGCCCAAATTCCCTAAAAAGGTTAGATGGAACGAGGAGTGCAATCAGGCTTTTGAAAACCTGAAAAAGGCTCTTTGCCAAGCCCCAGTACTCAGAGCTCCTGATTACCGCCAACACTTCATTGTGCAGACAGATGCTTCAAATGTAGGAATAGGTGCCGTACTCAGTCAACTGGATGGGAAAGGTAGGGAGCACCCCGTTTGCTTCAGCAGCCGCAAGCTGAAGGATCCTGAAACAAGGTGGGCAACAATCGAAATAGAGTGCTTTGCTATCGTGTGGGCTCTGAAGAAGTTTAGGCCGTACTTGTATGGTTCTACTTTTGTCTTTCAGACTGACCACCAACCCTTGAGATGGTTAATGCAAATGAAAGGGGAAAACCCAAAACTATTGAGATGGTTGATCTGCCTCCAAGGGTTTGATTTCACCATTGAGCACAGGTCAGGGTGTCACCACCAAAATGCTGATGGTCTCTCTAGGATGTATGTCATCGACTAGAGGTATGAGATTCATCCAGGAGTGGATTAAATCCTCCTGTCCCTTAGTCTGGGGTGGGCAAGTGTTAGCGAAAATTCTCTTTTTATGCTGAATTTCCCAACCTAGTGAGTCCCCCAGCAGCTTTGCTGGATTTCTGGAGTTTGTTTTTTTCCATCCTGCCAAGAGTGAGTCTCTTTTTCTCCCACTCTTGGACATGAATGTGTGTAATTCCTTTGAATGTCAATGTGTTCTATGGGCTATGGGGTCTTTTACTCCATAGGGTCTCATATGTTTTTCTATGTGTGTTACACTGCACACTACGTGCCGTAACACTGGGGCGTCCTAGCGGACCTCCATCATAGACTCCATACCCGGGGACTGACTACTGACTCCCCGGGCATGTAAAGTCACCATTGGCTTTTCTAGACCTAAATTTACTAACAGAACTAGTACAAACCATCCTATTGTGGACGTACTAGTAGGGGTAATTCGATTACTCCTAGGTCTGTTATTCGAGGGGGCACTGTCCCGTCCCCCCTCGTCGAGTATTGGCTGGTGGCAGTGGAAACTACTTGTTATATTCGACCCCGAATATAATCCTATGGGATTCTTCCCATTGTTAGAGATTGATACTGTTTCTCTTTAATCTCTAACATACCACCGGTCTACTTATCTTAAATAAGTCGATTGGATGGTATTTTCTGCCAGAACTCGGTTTTTAAAATGGCGTCTGTGTTCGTCTCTGTGACTCCTAAACCAAAGGTCGAGCCCTTTGTTCCACTTTTGGCGGGCTCTGTACAGAGACCCTCCAAAGTGGTGCCATTCTGTCTGGGTTACCACAGGGGTATGGGAGGGGGTTTAGGCACCCTGGACGGAGTTGCCTTGCCAACTCCGGTCTCACTCTGGTGTGATTGGCCCAAGTGGTGAGCCTCCCCGCTCACCACTTAGCGTGTGTTGATTGACAGCTAGGCTGAATGAATGGGGGTTTTCTGCATAAAAGCAGGGCTTTTGGGACTGGATCTTCAGAAGTCGCCACAGGACCTAAGAATCCGACGAGGGTAAAGCTGAGCCGACCTGCAACGACGACACCTCCGGTGGAGCCCTGCTGAACCGACTCACCACTTCCCGACGACAGAGGAGATCTCCCTGCTGGAGAGTCTCTTCCCCAGACTGGTGGGAACAACCAGTCCCCTTTGCTTTTTCTTCGCCTCAGGACGCAGTGGTTGAATTGCCCGTGCAGAGCACCTCGGCAACCGGATAGCCACTACCCCTGTACCGCGACCAAAAGGTGGTGCCTTGTGACGGAGCACTCCGCGGCTGGTCTCTTCCCTGGTGGTGCAACGATCTTCAACTTTCCTTCGACGACGAGATCCCCTCTTCTCTTGGCAAAGACCGGACGTGCATCCACCACCAGGAACAACTGCCCCCGCCGGAGCTGTCTCTCCACAATCAAGGTACTGTGTCCGCCTGGCTTCCCTTGTTGCCGGATAGAGTGAGGTGTCTTAATCCTCGCCTCTCCATAGGGTCGCCTCCAAGCTTTCTCTAGCGTGTTGTTCTGAACTGGTCCAATCTTCCAATAACAATTTGCTTCAAAGACTCGAACGCATTTCCACTAAGAGACTTTTTGGGACATATCGCCTTGCCTCTCTCTGAGTGGGCCTGGCCTCTGAACTTTATGATCTATTGTGGTTCTTGCCTTCTTGCCTTGCATTTTTCCCGTGAACTATTGAACTGTGTTGATTTCGTACCCTTCTTATTTTTCTCTCCCGTCCTAACTAATATTAGAGTGCCATCAAGGTTGAGGCATACACCTCTGTCTGTAAATAAGTGATGCTGGTAGAACCTAGACTTGTCGAAATATTGTTAGGGGGTTTGATCATTTCTTCTTCGTAGAGTAATTGTGATTGAAGTGTTTGCCGTGATAGTGCCATAGTGTTTTCCATAGATGTTCCGTTATAAATAAATACCTTTATATCTTTACACTGAAGCCTCGTCGCGTGTTTGCTTGTCTTACTGTGAAGAATTGCCCTATATTGTATACTCCACATACTGCTTAACTCTTCTTGAGGGAAGTCTGACTGCTCAGCCACAGCTACCAAGTGAATCTGTGTGGTACAGACTGCTACCAAGTGGGTTTACTGCCAAACACCTGTAGTCCTAAATCTTTTGCAGTGGTCCCAGAGGGAACTGCACAGGTTTCTGCCTAACAATGGCCCATTGGATAAAAGGGTTGCAACTGCTAAAATTACCCCTGTAAGAGCCGACAGAGCCATTGCTACTAGGACCTCCAAGACCTTCCAATTCTTCAAAAGTTGGGGTGGCCCGTGTTGGTTCCTGCAACAATCAATCTGGTACATCTACCTGCCATACTGCTGAGGCGATTTATTTCAATAGGGTTTTGTCTCCTGTTTATCCGGTGAATTGTCATAAGGTGAACAGTGTTTCTCATGCCTCACTATGTAAAAGTATATTTTGCATGAATACCATCTGATATTGAACGTTGGCCTAAGCACATTTGCATCACATTATAAATTGCATTTGAATGAACCTGAAATAGGCTGACTAGCCGCCATTTTAAGTTATCTTCCATTTTTATTAACTCCTGTTTTCTGTATCATGTTAGAATTTGTGTTTTTGGCTCCAGCAGAGCAAAATGAACTTTGTACTGTGTCAACGTAGATAAGCATGCTGAACCTGCTAAGGTGGATTGTTTGTCCGGCACTAAGGAAACCTTGGAGCTAAACAATAGCTGTGCTAATCAGTAAATTAGATGCCATCTGTACCAACAGTGTCTTCCTTGTTCAAAATAGCGAAACAGAATGATGAATAACTGAACATGTGCTCTTGCAGAAATCTTTGTTTTCGCTCCTTGAAACTAAGCTGACTTTAAACTTAAGAACAAATGGTAGCCAAATATAAGTAAATGAAATAAGGACTGTTACCTTTGTGTCCAATGTTTGAAAAACATATGAAGTGTTTAATAGAAAACAACCAGAAAACAACCAGCTATTCAAATATTTTTTAACATGTATTAGTTTTGTGGAAAGACTATGTACCCTCGGTTATGTGTTACACAACGAGGGGCTGGACGATGTGTCCGGGATTGTGAGAAACTGTATAAATACTCATGTTTTTGAAATGTCCAGCACTCCCTCATCTCACGGTGTCTGCTTGCACACATTGCGGGGTGTTGAGAGCCAGACAGCTGTTCTGTTAAAATAAAGTGTACTTGTACCTTGGTACTCATGACGGGCGTATTTCTATTATGTGGTATTAAGCCTCCATATTCTTTTAATCTTTCAGATGGCACCCGAATAGGGACCCTCAGGATTGATGTCACATCGCTAGATGAAGACGAGGCTGCCGGACCGGGATCGGAGAGTGAGGGGGTCCCTGCAAAGTGAGACGTGATTCCTCTGCAGTACTGCACGTCCGATCTCTGGACGGTGAGCAATGTTTAGTAGAACATCACAACGAGGGTCCCCATATCGAGGCCTGTTTTACGAAAACGCCAGCGACGATGATTTGTTATCCGATTGGACCCCTTTGAAATTTGAAATCAGGTGAGTCCTGCCCCGATTATTAAAAGTCCTGATATTGGTTGCAGTTTTTTAACACATGACGAATGCTGAGAAAGCATTGTTGCATGATCAGCAGGTACAGTCAGAATCCATTAGAAGTATGGATATGGCTTTTCAACTAGATGTGCAAAAGATATATCCCTCTCAGGATTTTCATACACCAGATGAGTTCATTAATACATTATTGAATGAACGTAGAACTGTTTCAGCTGCACCACCTCCTTATGTGCCTCCTCCTGTTATCGTTCCTCCTCTTCCCATTGTTGTTCCTCTTCTTCCTGTTGTTGTTACCCCTCCTGCAGCTGCACTCGTGCCGAAAGTTGCCGTCCCCATAGTGCTGTTGGCACCGCCAGCGGTATTGCCTCTGCTATCTATTGACTCTTTGCCAGGTGGTTCTGCTCCACCTGTAGTGGTTGAAGGGGCGGGAGATGATCCAAGAATAGTGACTCATGGCACAGTATCTAAAGGCAGAAAGAGAGAATTGTATAGGTGGGCTAAAAAGTACATAGAAGAGGGTGATGAATTGTCTGTTTTAGTTGCGATTTCTGACCAAGGGGGTATTCCTGAACAGAATATTTTGATAGAATGGATGGGAACGCATTTGGTTGATATATGGAGTGATTTAACGGACATGAATGTCCCCCAGGGGTTGAGGGATTTGAATGTCCTTGCCCCTCAAGGGACACTGCAGAGAAAGTATATGAGCATGTAGAGAAGGTATTTGAGATTAAAAAGGAGCTAGATCGATTACAGGAAGATGAAATGGATGGTAATGAACGGCAAGCTTCATATGTGCAGAAGCAATTTCTTCCTCGATTGAAGCCAATGAGTGAAGAAATGCGCATTTGCACAGGAGATGCTCTTAGATGGATTTCTGATGTTTCAATTTCTCCCATTGAAGTGCATGACACGTTTAGTCAGTATGCTCCGGCAATGCAAAGGAAAGTGTTACAGGTGATGGTAGAGTATCTACAAGATGAAATTATGAAGAGAAAGGAATGTTGTGCCGCAGATTTGGTGGTTATTTATAAAATAACATATTTGCTCAGTACTGCTTTGACTATTTTGTCACTTGATTTAGCCTTGTTGCTTAATAGATGTTCAGATGTGCCTTCTTTACAATTGCCAATGAGGGAAGTTCCTCCAACATTTGTTCCAAAAGTAGCGATTCCAGCTAATGCTGCAGCTTGAACACCTGCCACTACTATTGAAGCGCATTATATCTCACAGTTTGTCCATGTTCTGTTTTTCTAGACAGGAAGTGAATACCATTAGGCAATCAATTCCAGATATTAGGAAGAATCCAACAGGATTTTATAAAGAAATTGAATCTGTCTTGCATTTGTCAGTTTTCACGCTGGGTGATATAGAGATATTATTTCCCATGATCCTTCCTGCTGATTTGTGAAGCAGATTAGAACTGTAGACAATCGGGCAGGGATGGGTGATACATGGGATGCCTTAGTACAAATAGATGGTATCACTAAATAATATCCCCAACAAAAATATCGCCGTAGATATGGCCGTTTGGTTCACCATAGACAATATTTTTGTTAGGGATATTATGTGGGAGTGGGGATTGTGGGGGGGTGTCCCCCGCACATTAAAAAATTCTGCGGGGGTTGCAGGGTTGTCCCCCGCAGGGTCAATGTGTGTATTTTGCTGCAAATATGTATATATTTTTGCATCGTCATATTTTCGCGGCAGACTTAACACATGGAACCGAATAGATGGGGAAAGGAATGCCGGTGAGAATCCGCCACAGGTGATAGCGATGTTGCCAGATAGAATAGTGACTAAATAGAAAACTCTGGTTCCTGAAAAAGGATCATAGGGGATAAGCTTACAGCTTGCATGCAATTGAAGTCAGATGGTGCAACTGAGTATTTTAACAGATTGAAGCAAGTATTTTCCGGATTTTAGTGGTCAAGACTTAATTACAGAGCCAGGAAAGAGGCTGTTGGTTGATAAGTTTGTGCATGGATATTGCCTGAAATCCAATCATAGATCATGATTTCTGAGAGTGCAAATCACAATCTGAAGTGTTACACATGACTCAGTACTATGAAAATAGGGTTAATACAGAGACGGAGAAGGAGAAGGTGGAAAAGAAGAAGGGAGATCTGAAAACTATATGTTATTGCAGCAAATAGCTAGAGGAGCCAGAGGTGGAAATACACAGTTCAGAGGTCCATTTCCACCACAGGGTGGCACACAACTAGGTCCCGTACACATGAACAATTGTGCATATTGCAGACAGGAGGGTCATTGGCAAGCAAAATGACTGATCCTCCAACAGCGATCAGACAGCACATATGGTGCCATGGGTAGACGATCCAGAGGCCGCCCTGGGATAGGGGGTCCTAGTAGAAGTCAGTTTGCACAGAATCAACAGACACCATCACATCACAAGATAATCAGCAACGAAGTGTTACTAGTGGGAATATTTTTGATAATATTTCAAATGTCTATTTTTCTGAGGAATATGGATCTGATGATATACTGTTCCGTTAGGACAGCCCGAAGCAGGGTCTGGAACCAGTACCTATTCCCATCGATCAGAAAGGGCCCTACGTTGAAATGAAGGCGAGGAATACGGAGCATCTCTTTTTGATAGATACAGGAGCACAGAAGTTTCTATTGATCATTTGTGAGTTCCAGATATTCCACTGACAGGGCAGAACAACATTTCTGTAGAGAGCAAGAACTTGGGAGAACTAACCTCAGAGGCTGCGTTTCTAACAACTTTAGTGCAGCAATTTATGACATGTTTAGTATAAAAGGATGTATTCAATTGATACTGTCAATGGGTCAGACCTTTAGCATCAGTGTCCTCTGGATCACTATGTTGTTAGATCTTAAACACAATTTAGTCACAACTATATTTGTCAAAAATTGTTTAGATCACAATCTTGTTAAATTTGGACGTATATTAGTCACACAAGGTAAGACACATGGAATAGTTTTTAACACAGTATTGTTGAGTTTGAACACATTTATTCACAATTGTGCTTAACGAGTAAGATAGTTTCTACTCTGTGTACTACTAAATGCAATTAATAACACCATTGCACTTTGTAATGCCTTGCAATTGATAAAGCCATTGCACTTCATAAAGGCCAAAAAACGCCAACACATGTTTCAACCTAACAAGGTCGTCCTCTGGGCATGAACATATGTATGATTTCAACAAATAAACTTAAATATTTTTGTGTGTAGCCTGTTGGCAGCTACTTTTAGTAACTAAGAAGGGAGGGGCAGGAGGGACAAAAAACCATAGGGGAGAGAGACAACAAAAGCAAAAGACAAACATAGAAAAAAGAGAAAAAGCAAAAAATAATCAGATGTATGCGGACATTGATAACAGAGGATTTAAATCACTTTTAAACACATCATGTGACGAATCACCGGCTTGTCCAGAAAAAACTATACATATGTATGTTGTAAATATTGTTCTAATTGGTTTGAGTCGCAGAAACAAATATACATTTTAAATTGTTTGGCTGCTGTAATAGGTAAGATTTAGACTCAATCCACAGTGAGGTTCAATAAAGTATATACATACATGATTTTTAACATTCCTCTAAGATCAATGCTTTGTCTAATTTCTTATTCAATAGTATTATAAACCAAAGCAATACCTGTGCGGAGGTTATTTCTTCACATCTGGGTGTAAAAATGTTTTTATATCTTCACTTCAATAGTGTATTTCGATTTGATAAGCTGTAATACCGTAAGCAATTAATGCAATAATTACTTAATGTGATCCTATTCCAGTGTTAATTCATACAGGAATAGTGCCTGATTTATTATTAGGTATATACTATATGTTTTACCTGAGACACGTTTAGCCGTAATAAGAGAAAAGCGCTACGATCCACTGTTGCAGTGTTACAGATATATTGAGGTAGTTTCTTTGGATAGCAGCCGTATTCAGAAAAGATCGGATAATAGTAATGCGGAGGGACGTAAGGTTGTATTGCTCCTATTAACTACATGCACAATTCACTTGTATCGGTTTTGTATAAAGTAATGATCGCAGTATAGCTGTATATCAAGTAATCTTACCGGCAGGATTCTAAATAGGTGTACGCTCAATGGCGGATGGCTTCAGAAAGCCCGAGTGCATCGGCAGCGAATATTTGTTCCTATGGTTACCGGCCTGGGTTCCTGGTCATGTGACATGTTCACGTGTCACCCGTTGCTAGGTAACCAGCCTGATTCCAAAAATGTGGATGAGCAAGTAATTGCAATGTGTTAAAACTATGTAATTCTTTTAACGAGTCTATAATCCGATTTTGCCATGTAGAAATATGTTGGGATCCCTACTCCACGTTATAAATTGCACCAAAACGGGTTGCTTTATGATACTCGTACAGCAATGTATATGTGAAACCGTTATAGTTCTAATGTGAGTCTCTAATTTAATTAGAATGTGTGGAAACGGGTAGTGAACCCAGCTCCACGTGATACATTGCGCCATAGTGGATTGCTCTGTGAAACGAGTATAAGATTATATATTTGTTTGATTGTAGTGCACAGAGTACTGAGTTAAAACTGGGTATGGCGGTATCCTCTTGCATAAAGCAAATCGAGTTGTTATTTCTGGACACAGTGCAAGGTTAGAGCATAGCGGCATCCTCTGGCAACCAGCAGGCAGAATTGTTATCTCTGAATGAGGTGCATAATTAGAGCATGTGGGTAAACTAAAAGGTGATATTATGACTCCTCCATAGCTGACCTTGATTAATGAGCTAGAGTATTATTGTGATGTGGCTTGTAGCATTAGGGCTTGCGGTATATAGGTTTGTAATAAAGGCAGTAACGCTCACAGGGTTGGCAAAATGGTTAACTTGGAGGGCACAAACAGTCATTGCTATCTATTTAGCAGTGTCTAGTTAAATATTATTTGGGACATACAATGTTTGAAAGGCATCATGTAGTAATTTATAGGAAGACATTCAGCACATGTTCTTGATTTAAGCTGAGTGAAAGACAGCGTAATTTACATATCATTCTTGCTTCCTGTTGTCGCGGCATCAGCTCTCTGTTACCACCTCTCTGGTGTTGTTTAATCTGTTGGAGTCCAATGTATTTGATATCTTTGGCATTATCCATTTGATGATATTTCTGCCAATGGGTGGCCAGTGATAGTCTGATGTCTTGACTGCTGAGGTTGTTGAGATGTTCTCAAATACGAAAGCGGACTTCTCAGATGGTACTCCCAATATATATTTTATGACAGACACACTGGATACCATATATAACATTTTTTGAACGACAGTTAATTAAATCTTTGCTTTTGATTTTGAGTCCTCCATGGCAACTGAAAACCTTGGTTGGTGATAAGGCATACTGACAGAAATTACATGAGCCACATTTGTAAAAGCCTTCTGGCTTTGTGCTTGTGGTTAGCCAGTTGTCCTGTCTGATTGGTTCAGGTTTGAGAAAAGAGGGGCTCAAAATATTCCTCAAGGTAGTTGCTTTCGTAAAGATAATGTTAGGTCGTTCCGAAAGGTAGGAAGTCAAATCAGGATCTAATAGCAGAATATGCAAATATTTTTGTAGTATGTAATATAGAAATTGGTTATCACTGGAATATTTAGTGATGAAATTAACATGTGCAGGATATGTAGTTTCATTCAATTTAGTCTTGTCTTCCAGTAGCTTAGGCTTTTCGACCTTTTTCACAGATTCTGTTGTTTGCCTGATTAGATTTTTGGGGTACCCTCTTTCCTGAAATCTGTTGCCAATTGACTTACATTCTGCTTTGAAGGTATCTTCTTGGCTGCAGTTTGTTTTGGATCTGAGAAATTCACCTCTGGGTATATTATGAATGACACTACGTCTGTGGATGCTTTTAGCATGAAGAATAGAATTTACTGCAGTGGCCTTTCTGTAAGTGCAAGTTTGAATGGTTTCTGAAACGAAATTGATTTTTAAGTACAAAAACATGATTTCAAATGCATCCATATGTCCTGTAAATTGTTTGTCAAAGGTTATGTCGTTCAGGTAGAGCATAAATGCCTCAAACTCTTATCTATTGCCTTCCCAAATAGCTAAAACGTCATCAATATACCTTCTCCACGTAATGATGTGATGTTTGAAAGGATTATTATTGAAGATATATTTGTCTTCAAAGAAGGCCATGAACAGGTTGGCCAATGTGGCTGCATATTTTGCCTCCATGGCTATACCTTTTGATTTGTGAATAGTAGTCTCCATTGAAAAGGAACTGGTTGTGTGTTAAGGTAAATTCTAGGAAGCGTTTAACCATTTGAACATGTGTGTAATGCAAGGCTGAGAAGGTTCTAAAACTAAAATCCAGCGTTTCCAAAGCTAATTTGTGGGGAATAGATGAGTATAGTGCTACCACATCTAAAGTCTCCAAAAAATATGTAGGTTTCCAAATAACCTCTTTTAAGATTTTTAAGGTATGCGTGGTATCTTTTAAATATGCCGGAATTCCAGGAACTAAGTGTTTGATATTGCTATCAATATAGTCTGCCAGTGCTTCTGTGGCCCCTCCTTGCCCACTCATTATTAATCTTACCGGTGGGAGTTCCAGGAAGGTCTTATGAACTTTAGGCAAGAAATAAATAGTCGGCATTAGCAGTTTAGATACCATTAAGAAAGCTTTTTCATCATCAGTTAGTAAACCCTGGTTGTACCAATGTTGTAACATAAATTGAAGGTCCTGCAAAGTGCGGACTGTGGGATTGGTGGTAAGTTTCTCGTAACATCCCGGAGTTGATAAGTGCTCCACTGCCATTTTTATGTAATCCGTTTTATTGAGGATGACAATATTCCCCCATTTGTTCGCTTCCTTGATAGCAATTGAATTGTCTTAACATATTTCTTGTAGTGCCCTATGTTCCATTTTGGTCAGGTTGTAATTTTTGCTGCTCCAATTTGATTTCAAACCGTCAATATGTTTATGGATTTCCTTAGTGATGGTTTTATAAAAGGTTTCAATGTCATTGTCTCCAGAGATAGGAGGCATACATTTCGATCTTTTTCTATGTTCTTTAATGTCCATATTACGTTGGTGGATCCCCAGCTACTTTTGAATATCACTAAGTGTTTTCGATTCTTACACTGGAAAGTAAGTGAATATTCTCAATTTCTTGTATACTTTTAGAACTGATTGGTGGAAGATATGCTGGTGGTCTGTAGGTTTCTGCTTTGTTATGGAAGAATTTTTTCAATTTAAGTTTTCTGGTAAATTTGTAGAGGTCAATTTGGACTTCAGTCATATCTGATGTTGCACTAATCCAAAATGCCAAACATGACACATCTATCCACATGCACATTGCACATCATACCATACCCCATATGACACAAATCAGCAACATGGAGCCAATATGCTAAATTGAAGTGCCACTTCACAGCATGGCGACATCGATTTTTGAATGGCAGTACAATAGCAGTGTGGTACAAACGTTGCCTGGGCCCAGGAACACTTAAGACCTTTCCTCACCCAGGACATGGCAATAACTGCCAGAGGCATGCATGGTGCATGTCCACTTGTAAGGACTAGCTCACCTTCTCACATTGCAGTTACACAGATCGTCTCCATGCATGCTGGGATTTGAGGATGCCAATCACAATGCAAAGTTGATTTGTGTGATATGTACAGGTTGCACTTGATGTGAATAGTAACACATCCCCATTGTTGCACCCATGCAGGTGATGCTGGCTATCTCCTGAGGAGGTGGTTCCTTACCCCTGTATGGAACCCATAGAACAGGCACGAAGAGGAATACAATCGCGCACATACCCGTACCTGCGTGGTAATTGAGCAGACATTTGGCCTTTTGCAGACACGGTTCCGGTGCCTCAGCAGGTCGGGTGGGGCACTCCTGTATGGCCATGAGAAGGTGGCCAAGATCACCATGGCATGTGTCATGCTGCACAATATGTGTGTCAGACGGAATGTGCCAATGCCCCCTGACATTGAAATGCAACCACCTGATGAGGATGATGATGGGGATGAGGAGGGAGGAGATAGGGCTGCAGGTCATGCAGGAGGCGATGCCCAGGAGGGACGCGATGTGCGTCAGCATCTGATCAACCAAATATTCTGAATCACATGGTCCTACTCTGTTGAATGGATATGGGTATTTGTCCGCTGGGTTCTGTGGTGAAGCGCACACTGTGCCCTGTCCCCCAATAAATCACATACTCAATGATAAGGTACAAGCCTGTGTTTTAACTTGTCACCATTGTGTTTAATATATTATGAGGTAAAGAAGTGCATGGACCCAACTTCGCAAACACCCTTTCCCCCCTCCCCCGCAACCCTCCCAAAACACCCTTTCCAACCCTCCCCCACAACACTCCCAAAGCACCCTTGCCCCCTCCCCCACAACACTCCCAAAACACCCTTTCCCCCCTCCCCCACAACACTCCCAATACACCCTTTCCCCCTCCACCCACAACACTCCCAAAACACCCTTGCCCCCTCCCCCACAACACTCCCAAAACACCCTTTCCCCCCTCCCCCACAACACTCCCAATACACCCTTTCCCCCTCCACCCACAACACTCCCATAACACCCTTTCCAACCCTCCCCCATAACACTCCCAAAACACCCTTTCCCCCTCCCCCACAACACTCCCAATACACCCTTTCCCCCTCCACCCACAACACTCCCATAACACCCTTTCCAACCCTCCCCCACAACACTCCCAAAACACCCTTTCCCCCCTCCCCCACAACACTCCCAATACACCCTTTCCCCCTCCACCCACAACACTCCCAAAACACCCTTTCCATCCTCCCCCCATCGCAAGGACCGGCGCCTGGGGCTCGTCTGCCTTGAGCTGGCAGAGGAGGAGGTGCATGGTTGATCTTGCGGCGGTGGGGGGTACTGTCTGTCTATAGCGTCAGCTATGCGGGTGAGAACCTGCCTCGCTAGTGCCATCTCCTCACAGAGCCTGTTGATGCAGGCTTCCATGCCCTGTTTTATCTCCTTTGCATTCTCCCTGCACTCCTCCCTCAAACGTGCTGCCTCATCAACATGGTAGCCAACCAGCGCTGTTATCTCCTCCTGCAGCTGTCTGATGATGGCCATGTCATGGCCACTGTGTCCTGTTCGTGGGGTGGGTGCTGCACCTTGTTCTATGGCTAGGGTATCAGGTGGGCTCCAGCACCCTGCCACAATTTCATCGCCAGACTGGGCATGGCTGCTGGATTGTGATGTTGGCCGTGGGCTTGGTTCTTTTGAATGGTGGGGGCTGGGGTGTGCTCTTGCATGGCCAAGTCACAGGTGTCCTCCACATCGGACAGCGGTGCGGTGGCTGCTGCCTCGCCAATGGAACTGTTGGCAGCAGACAGTGGCCCTTCCGTGGGTGGTTCATGCATTGGGGGGGGATCACTGGAGTGGGTGAAGCAATTGTTTCTGCCGTAGGTTCACGTCTTGGTGACGTGGGTGGCTTGCTGTGTCTGGCCCTCTGCAGGAGTGCACTCCTCCCTGTGCCCCTCGATGTGCTGGCAATGTTCCCTGAGTCCTTTCCCCTGGCTTGTTTCTTGGCAGGGGGAGCCTGTGTCGCAGTGTCTTGCTGATCACTATCAGTCTGTGAGCCTGTAGGGGACAAAGAGGGGGATGGCATTGGTGATGGGTCAACGTGCTTCATGCAGATGTTGTTCATCATGCTGTTCTATGCATTGGGACTTCATAGTGGGCATTCAGGTCGTAGGACTGTTGGGTGGGTCATTCATGCATGGGTCTGGGTGGCACGTATCTGTGTTGATGTGTGCATGTGTGTGTGTTGGGATGTGATCCTCACATGGGCAGGGTTGTGTGCATGTATGTTTGTGGCCACATCCATGAGCTGATTTAGGGCTCACATTTGGGGGGATACCTCACCTTTCACAGTGCAGTGTTTTCTGTGGACACTCACCTCCATCTGACGTTGTTGGCTCACCACGCTCCATTTCGCCGAATCCCTCTATGGATTCAAACACCTATGGTGCTCACGCAGGTCTCCTCCGACTCCCACAGTTTGATAGGTGAATCTCCACCACCTCCTGTGGCCATGGCTAGGTTCTGATTGGCAGCCACTATGCTGCGGACACGGAGGCAGAGATTGTCCCACCGCTTCCTGCAATGTTTCACAGTGCGGGTGGTGGTGCCCACCGCACTGACTTTCTGGGACATCCGCATTGGCGGCAAGCGTGTCCGTGAGCATGATGAGCTCCTCATTGGTGAATTTCTCCTTCCTCTGCCGAACCGCTCCTTTTTTGATGGCCTTTTGCATTGTCAGGGGGTCTTGGATGGTTTTGTATGTCACTGGTGTGGATGCAGGTCCTGGGGGCAGAGCATGGCAATGGATTGTGTTTTTAAAGATGGCCGCCATGCTCTTTCCCGTTCCTGTGCGATGATGCTACTTCCGGTTCTGCTTATTTACGGTCACCGCTAATTCCGTGTTGCAGGAGGTCGGAAGTGCTATCAGCGCATCATCGATGCCACTAAGGGTCTTTATGGGGTCTTTAATGGCATGGCGGTAGGGTCATTACCGGCATGGCGCTATGCTCTTGTCCGTGTACTCGTAATGGCACGCAATTAGCGGCCTCTTGCCTACGCGGACACGTTGATAGCGGCATGCCGGCAAAGGCGGTATCTTACCGCCTACCGTGTAATGAGGCCCATTGAATGTTACAGAAACATTAGCACACACATTTATTAAATTAGAGACTATTTAAAAAGATAATCAATAAATATTGGGAGCAAGTCTCACTTAAAAACTATATTCAACAAAATGTCATACCTAGAGGCCTGAGAATTCTAATCTTTCCCAATTTTACTCATAAAGATGATCAAGACCTAGCAGCTGACTGGGAAGCTAATATGACAGTTAACTCAGAGAATATGATGAAAATATTAGTTATTCATGCCGAACGGGAACACGCTAGAGTAATAGCAGAAATTGATAAAATCAAGACTGAAATTTCGGAAATGAAAAACCCTACCAGTACCAAAGACAAGAACTTTGCAAAAATGCACCAGATCTTAGGCGAATACCAGGACGAAATCCAGAAAATTTTACAGAGATGAAAAAGATTACCTACCAACCCAAATATGATGCGGACCAATCACAAATTGCTACACCTACAGTGACAGCGGTCACAACAGATGCAGACTAAGAACCCGAAACAAGTGATAGGTTAGTGATCAAGAACAAATATGCACAGCAGAACCACCTTGACACCACAGAAGAGGATTTCTTGCTGAAATTAAGAGGCACAAGAAAGCAACCAAACCACCTACAATTCACAAAACAAACCAAGTACGTTTTCAGGAAAATGTCCCTTTAGGACCCAAAACCACACCTACTCCAACAACTTCAGAGGAGGAGGAGAGGACGGGAGAGATACAAACAAAAGATTCACCAGATCCAGCCTCAAGAATGTCAAGCCGAAACCCATACTAAAAGTGTAGTCATCAACTTGTCTGAAAAACACCTCTCACAACAGCAACTATCAGTGCTTAATTATGGCCTCTCTTTTGCACCTAGTGCAACATCAGATATGACTGAAGACCAAATTGACCTCTAAAAATTTACCAGAAAACTTACATTGAAAAAATTCTTCCATAACAAAGCAGAAACCTACAAAGCACCAGCATATCGTCCACCAATCAGTTCTAAAAGTATACAAGAATCTGAGAATATTCATTTACTTTCCAGTCTATCGGAAGAAGAATCGAAAATACTTAGTAATATACAAAAGGAACTGGGGATCCAACAACGTAATATGGACATTAATGAACATAGAAACATATCGAAATGTATGCCTCCTATCTCTGGAGACAATGTCATTGACACCTTTTATAAAACCATCACTAAGGAAATCCATAAACATATTGACGGTTTGCAATCAAATTGGAGCAGCAAAAATTACAACCTGACAAAAATGGAACGTACGGCACTAAAAGAAATATGTGAAGACAATTCAATTGTTATCAAGGAACCAAACAAAGGGGGCGATATTGTCATCCTCAATAAAACAGATTACATAAAAATGGCAGTGGAGCACTTATCAACTCCGGGATGTTACGAGAAACTTACCACCAATCCCACAGTCCGCACTTTGCAGGACCTTCAATTTATCTTACAACATTGGTACAACCAGGGCTTACTAACTGATGATGAAAAAGCTTTCTTAATGGTATCTAAACCGCTAATGCCGACTCTTGCCTAAAATTCATAAGACCTTCCTGGAACTCCCACCGGTAAGACTAATAATGAGTGGGCAAGGAGGGGCCACAGAAGCACTAGCAGACTATATTGATAGCAGTATCAAACACTTAGTTCCTGGAATTCCAGCATACTTAAAAGATACCACGCATACCTTAAAAATCTTAAAAGAGGTTATTTGGAAACCTACATATTTTTTGGAGACTTTAGATGTGGTAGCACTATACTCATCTATTCCCCACAAATTAGCTTTGGAAATGCTGGATTTTAGTTTTAGAACCTTCTCAGCCTCGCATTACACACATGTTCAAATGGATAAAAGCTTCCTAGAATTTACCTTAACACACAACCAGTTCCTTTTCAATGGAGACTACTATTCACAAATCAAAGGTATAGCCATGGGGGCAGAATATGCCCCCCATTGGCCAACCTGTTCATGGCCTTATTTGAAGACAAATATATCTTCAATAATAATCCTTTCAAACATCACATCATCACGTGGAGAAGGTATATTGATAATGTTTTAGCTATTTGGGAAGGCAATAGAGAAGAGTTTGAGGCATTTATGCTCTGCCTGAATGACAACACCTTTGACATACAATTTAAAGGACATATGGATGCATTTGAAATCATGTTTTTGGACTTAAAAATCAATATTGTTTCAGAAACCATTCAAACTTGCACTTACAGAACGGCCACTGCAGTAAATTATGTTCTTCATGCTAAAAGCGAGCCATAGACGTAGTGTCATTCATAATATACCCATTGGTGAATTTCTCAGATCCAAATCAAATGTAGCCACGAAGATACCTTCTAAGCAGAATGTAAGTCAATTGGCAACCGATTTCAGGAAAGAGGGTACCCCAAAAATCTAATCAGGCAAACAACAGAATCCGTGAAAAAGGTCGAAAGGCCCAAGCTCTGGAAGACAAGACTAAATTGAATGAAACCACATTTCCTGCATGTTAATTTCATCACCAAATATTCCAGTGATAACCATTTTTTATATTACATACTACAAAAACATTGGCATATTCTGCTCTTAGATCCTGATTTGACTTCCTACCTTTCGGAACGACCTAACATTATCTTTACGAAAGCAACTTGAGGAATATTTTGAGCCCCTCTTTGCTCAAACCTGAACCAATCAGCCAGGACAACTGGCTAACCACAAGCACAAAGCCAGAAGGCTTTTACACATGTGGCTCATGTAATTTCTGTCAGTATGCCTTATCACCAACCAAGGTTTTCAGTTGCCATGGAGGACTCAAAATCAAAATCAAAGATTTCATTAACTGTTGTTCAAAATATGTTATATATGGTATCCAGTGTGTCTGTCAGAAAATATATATTGGGAGTACCATCCGAGAAGTCCGCTTTCGTATTCAAGAACATCTGAACAACCTCAGCAGTGAAGACATCAGACTACCACTGGCCACCCATTGGCAGAAATATCATCAAATGGATAATGCCAAAGATATCAAATACATTAACAAATTAACAGATTAAACAACACCAGAGAGGTGTTGACAGAGAGCTGATGCTGCGACAACAGGAAGCAAGAATGATATGTAAATTACGCTGTCTTTCACTCGGCTTGAATCAAGAACATGAGTTGAATGTCTTCCTATAAATTACTACATGATGCCTTTCAAACATTGTATGTCCCAAATATTATTTAACTAGACACTGGTAAATAGATAGCAATGACTGTTTGTGCCCTCCAAGGTAACCATTTTGCCAACCCTGTGAGGGTTACTGCCTTTATTACAAACCTATATACCGCAAACACTAATGCTACAAGCCATAACAGAATAATACTCTAGCTCATTAATCAAGGTCAGATTCGGAGGAGTCATAATATCACCTTTTTAGTATACCCACATGCTCTAATTATGCACCTCATTCAGAGATAACAATTCTGCCTGCAGGTTGCCAGAGGATGCCGCTATGCTCTAACCTTGCACCATGACCAGAGATAACATCTCTGTTTGCTTTATGCAAGAGGATAATGCCATACCCAGTTTTAACTCAGTGCTCTGTGCACTACAATCAAACAAATATATCATCTTATACTTGTTTCACAGAGCAACCCATTATGGCGCAATATAGCACGTGGAGCTGGGTTCACTACCCGTTTCCACACATTCTAATTAAACTAGAGACTTGCATAAGAACTATAACGGTTTCATATATACATTGCTTTACGCGTATCACAAAGCAATCCGTTTTGGTGCAATTTATAACGTGGAGTAGGGATCCCAACACATTTCTACATGGCAAAATCGGATTAGAGACTCGTTAAAAGAATTACATAGTTTTAACACATTGCAATTACTTGCTGATCCACATTTTTGGAATCAGGCTGGTTATCTAGCAACGGGTGTCACGTGAACATGTCACATGAACAGGAACCCGGGCTGGTAACCATAGGAACAAATAATCACTTCCGATGCACTCAGGCTTTCTGAAGCCATCCGCCATTGAGGGTACACCTATTTAGAATCCTCTCGGTAAGATTACTCGATATACAGCTATACTGCGATCATTACTTTATATAAAACCGATACAATTGAATTGTGCATGTAGCTAATAGGAGCAATGCAACCTTATGTCCCTCCGCATTACTATTATCCGATCTTTTCAGAATACGGCTGCTATCCAAAGAAGCTACCTTTAATATATCTGTAACACTGCAACAGTGGATCGTAGCCCCTTTCTCTTAGTACGGCCTAACGTAACTTAGGTAAAACGTATAGTATATATCTAATAATAAATCGGGCACTATTCCTATATGAATTAACACTAGAATAGGATCACATTAAGTAATTATTGCATTATGTGCTTAAGGTATTACAGCTTATCAAATCGAAAGACACTATTGAAGTGAAGATGTAAAAAAGGTTTTACACCCAGATGTGAAGAAATAACCTCCGCACAGGTATTGCTTTGGTTTATAATACTATTAAATAAGAAATTAGACAAATCATTGAACTCAGAGGAATGTTTAAAACCCACGTATGTATATACTTTATTGAACCTCACTGTGGATTGAGTCTAAATCTTACCTATTACAGCAGCCAAACGATTTAAAATGTATCTCTGTTTCTGCGACTCAAATCAATTAGAACAATATTTACAACAAACATATGTATAGTTTTTTCTGGACAAGCCGGTGATTCATTACATGATGTGTTTAAAAGTGATTTAAGTCCTCTTTTATCAATGTCTGCATACATCTGATTATTTTTTTGCTTTTTCTCTTTTTTCTATGTTTGTCTTTTGCTTTTGTTGTCTTTCTCTCTCCTCTGGTTTTTTGTCTCTCCTGCTCCACCCTTCCTAGTTACTAAAAGTAGCTGCCAACAAGCTACACACAAAAATATTTGTTTATTTTTTGAAATCATACATATGTTCACGCCCCGAGGACGACCTTGTTAGGTTGAAACACGTGTTGGCGTTTATGAAATGCAATGGCTTTATCAATTGCAAGGCATTACAAAGAGCAATGGTGTTATTAATTGCAATTTAGTAGTATACAGAGTAGAAACTATCTTACTCGTTAAACACAATTGTGAATAAATGTGTTCAAACTCAACAATACTGTGTTTAAAAACTATTCCATGTCTCTTACCTTGCGTGACTAATATACGTCCAGATTTAACAAGATTGTGATTTTAAACAATTTTTGACAAATATAGTTTTGACTAAATTGTGTTTAGTTGAAGGGACGCCCTATGGCTGGGCTTCTTATGGCCTTCCGAAAGCATAAGAATATTGAAATTATTTGGCATAGATCACCATCACCCTGTTTTCAGTATGTAAAGCTCCATTATGGCGAAAGTTTCTGTGCCATGGTAAACATATATTGGGGGAAAAAACATCTATCCTCGAAGGTATTTTTTGAAATTCTGACTATGATTCTTGATCAATTATCATTAGATGTTACTATTACCAACACGTTCATAATAGGGCATTTGAATCTTCATCTCTTATCTCCTAAACACTTGAGACGTATGTCTGATGAATGTCGCTGGTTAACCCTAATGGCTGATCGCAACTTTGTAATGGTCAATGGTTCAATACATGGGGATGTTCCTCCTAAGCCTACATGGCACAATGCAAATAGCCAAGTAACGTTGGATTATATTTTTGTAAATACTAATTTTTTGAATAACTTAACTTTGTTCTCCATTAAACCAACCATTTTGAGTGATCATAGCTTATTACATCTGAAATATGATTGACCTAAAACGATGAAACTTCTTCAGAATACGAATGTGGCTAAGTTACAGGTTAACATTGCCGGTAATCGATTAAAATGGACCCAGAGGAAATTATGCCAGTTCAGAGATGTCTTGTGGGAACAATATGCTGGTGATAATGAATGTGTTAGTGGTTGCTATGTACATGCCATGCAGCGCTTTTCAACAGAGGGCATGTCCCAAAAGATTCACCCTGTCTCATCATCATGCTTTTGATTTAGAAGTAAAATATAAGAAAAGTGACCTAAGAAGGAATGTTAAGAAACTAGCAAATAGGTATGCTTCCATCCCAGGGTCTAATCAAGATCAGATCAAACGATTAAAAAGGGAGTATAAAAACTGGATTAGACACCGGCGTGCCTCCCAATATCAACACGATGGGGAGGCAATGTTGAAACAAATTATCCTCAAGTCATCAGCAGGCATAGGGGCACTGTTAAATAATACCTCATTTAAAAACCAACATACATTACAGGTGCATTCCATCTCACAGCAATCTTGGAATGACTTCTATGGCAATATATATACTTCATCTTTTCTAGATCTTGGTATAATCTGGGATAGCATTGTAGCTAATCACAATGTTAATTTTGACCGTGAGGATATACTCTTTCTCATATCAAAATTGAGTGTATCCAGAGCTGCTGGACCAGATGGGTTACACAATGCTATGATAAAACAAAATAACACCTGTGGTCGAACATCTTATATGAAATGTTCAAGCACATCATGTTGACGGGTCTAGTGCCCTTGAATTGGAAAACTTCAATTATTCTCCCTATATTTAAGAAAGGAGACAGGACTAATCCAGCGTCTTACAGACCTATTGCTTTGTTGGATTGCCCGGTAAAAATCTTTGCCCGCCTGATCTTGGGTGAGTTTAATCAATGGTTAAATCAACTAAATCATAGAGATCCCTTTCAAACAGGGTTAATCCCTGGATTAGGCACGGCCATCAATTTGATTACTCTGAAGGCCATTATTCATCTGAACAAGCAACGTAACCAAGCAATATATATGGCCTTTGTAGATTTCAGGGCAGCTTTTGACCTCGTCCCAAGGGAATTGCTATTTAAGAAATTGATGGATCTAAGATGCCCTTGGTACATACTTAAATGGATAATTCAATTACACTCAAACACCTCAATCTTGGTCCGCCTGAATAATTAGGGCCTGTTGTCTGAACCCATACAGACCTCACGGGGTCTGAAACAAGGATGCCTGTTGGCGTCCGCCTTGTTTAACTTTTTTCTCTTAGATTTTGGCTCCACCATTGAGTGGTTGATTGTATATCCACCTAAATTGAAAGGCGCAGCCATTAAGTGGCTCTTGTATGCCGATGATATGGTGTTACTTTCCAAAACACCTGTTGGCTTGCGTAGTATGCTAAATGCATTAGATACATCTGCCAAACATAATTGTATTAGCATTAATACAAACTAAATTCAAGTAATGCAATTTGGTGTCAATAAAGGACAGAAACCTTGTCGCTGGCAACTACAAGGTACTGACCTTTTGCTTGTAAGGTCATACATCTATTTGGGGGTTTGTGTGACTAGTCAATTGTCCGACAAAACACAGGAACATCATTTGCAATTAAAACATTTGAGTGCACTATCACAAATACGAATAATTCGGGCAAAATATTGTAAATTCACTATTGACCCCATGATTATATATTACAAGCAAAAATATGTGCCCACTATTTTGTATGGGTCTGAAGTTGAGATATGTCAATCATACACGTATTGGGTTAAATATGAAAGTACATTTTGGAAAAGATCACTCATGCTTCCAAACTCTGAGTCTATTTCGATCATTAGACATGAATTAGGTCTTACATCTCTCTACGCTACATATAAATGGAAGGTTTGTCTATTATATAGAAAATGCATTATGAAAGACAGTACTAATGGGCTACTTAATATCATATCTAGCTATCTGCTGTTATCAGATGAAAACTTTCCAAAGAAATGGCGTGCATGTGCTAACATTTTTTTTGACAGGAGCAGATGTCTCTGAAATCTTTCTTATCGAAAATCCCAATAAAGCCAAAACTAAGTTATGGGAATCCGATTGGATTAAAACCCGAGACGCTTGCATGAAAATAATCAAATTCAGGTTGAATCCTTTTGCTTTTACAGCACAAGGCCACATAGAAAATGATCTAAAGCAATCCCCGAATCCTAGACATCGTACTGATTTCATGCGTTTCAGATTGAACATTTGGCCCACGAGAGAGAGATTGTTTAGATGGAAGAAGACATCTGCTCAAGCTTGTCGATTCTGTAATCAACAGGTAGAAACGATGAAACATGTGGTGGTAGAATATGTTGGTCTCTTATGGTAGAATGTGTTAGTCTCTTATCATCAAGAATAATATACTTTCAGCATTTGTTTAACAAGACTGTGATCATGCATGATGAATTATGAACAATATTATTTGGAGGACATTCAAAACACATAAGGTATGCGCTTGTGAATTATCTAAACTCGTTGAAAATCAAGTTACCAGACATTAATGATGATCAAGAAAAAGAGATGTGATAAATCTATGATTATCATGTTGAATTATGTTGAGAGTGATCTATGTACCAATTGTGTAAAAACTGAAGGAATTTTATCATGAAACATTGTTTGTAAAATTGAATGTAATTTTGTTTAATATATTTTTCTCTAAATCTGTAACGATATGTTGAAAGGTCAGGTTTTCACTGATCAAAACAACTATAAATAAAAAAAATAATAATAAATGTGTTTAAGATCTAACTACATAGTGATCCAGAGGACACTTGATGCTAAAGGTCTGACTCATTGACAGTATCAATTGAATACATCCTTTTATACTAAACTTGTCATAAATTGCTGCACTAAAGTTGTTAGAAGCACAGCCTGTGAGGTTAGTTCTTGCTCACTACTCGGGTGACAGTGGAAGATCATCTCACATACCACACGACTGCAGCTACTTCTCATCTAACTTGTATATCGGTCTCATTACTAACTCGTTCAGACGTGCACATTCCTGGTATGGGCTTCTGCTTCCACAAACCTACTTTTCAACATTTCTGTAGAGTTCTCTGGTACGCCAGTGGTAAGTCCGGTCTGTCAGCCAGTACAAATTTCACTGGGACCATTCACTCATTCTTGTTCATTTCTATTGATGACAAATTGTGGCAAACATTTGTTGGGATTGAATTTATTAAAGGAATTGAATGCTGTGATTTACTGTTCTCCAGATGGAGTGTACTTAACGATTTCGCCCCAACAAACGTCAGTTCCAAATTTTTGTCTATGCCTTTACCAATTGAATTGAATAAGGTTCCGACATCTTTATGGGCAGTTAATGATAATTGGAATTTAAAAAATTGAACCCTTTAAAATTGTATTGAAACCACGTGTTAAATTGCTGCGTATTCCGCAGTATAAGATTTCTTTTAAGATTTTGTTTGAAGGTGAACAGGCTTTGAAGAGTATTATTTCTGATTTCATACACTGAGGTGTAGTTGAGGAAATTGCAGGGAGTGTGTGTAATAGTCTGATTTTACCAGTTTACAAGAAAGGGATAAGTTCCTTGTTATTTTATTATTGATTTGCGTGCAATTAATAAGGTTGTTGCTCCACAGTTTCCGATTGTACCCAATGTTACCACAATTCTGACTATGATTCCAGCCACGGCTACACATTTTAGTGTTGTGGATTTGAAAAACGCTTTCTTTAGTATCCCTGTTAGCAGATATTTGTTCGCGTTCACCCCAAGGGGGACACTCGTTCGCATTCACTCGTGTGCTACAAGGGTGCACTGAGAGTCCAAGCATGTATATTAGAGCGTTGAAAGAACTGCTTGATACTCTTGAGTTACCTTGCACTTGCATGTTGTTGCAATATGTTGATGATCTACTTCTAGCTGCTGATTCTGAAGCTGCTTACAAAGAAGGGACCGTGTTGCTGCTTATTCGTTTAGCAGAGCATGGGCATAAGGCTTTGTTGTAGAAGTTTCAGTATAGTCGACGGGAGATCGCCTATTTCGGCTATCTCCTGTTGACTGAGGGAAGAAGACTAACAACTGAACGGATACAAACTATCTCTTATATGTCTGTTCCAAATACACAGAAAGAGGTCAGAGCTTTAATAGGCATGGCCTCTTATTGTAGACAGTGGATCACACATTTTTCTTTGTTGATAAAACCTATGTTGGCACTGACAAAGAAGGACATTTCTTTGCCTTTACCGTCGAAAATGGATTGCCAGAAAGCTTTTGATCTGCTGTGTTCAGCACCAGTTTTGGGCACACCAAATTACGAGAAAGGCTGTGTTTTGTATGTGAATGAACGTGATGAATGTGCTTTGTCTGTTTTGACACAGGAACATGGGGGCAAGAATAGGCCTGTGCAGCTAATTTTCCTCCACTTTAGACCATGTTGCATGCGCTTTGCCGAGATGTTTGAGAGCCGTAGCTGCTGCTGCTACATCTGTGATACAAAGTGAGGGTATGATTTTAGGTCATTCTTTAAGTGTGATGGTACCCCACTCCGTAGACGTTGTATTGAACAGAACGCAGATGCAACATCTCACATCAGCCCGATTAACAAGTTACCAGCTGATTCTATTTGCACCCAATATCCAAATTAATAGATGTTGTTCATTGAATCTGGCTTAACTATTGCCTTCTCCACAAGAGAAGGATTACAGTGATGAAATGTCACATGATGCACTCTTTATTACAGAACAAGAAACTAAGGGCAGAATTGATTCATTTGATACACCCTTAAAGAATCCGCAAGTGGAGCTATTCTGTGATGGCTCCTGTTTTAAACATCCGGATGGTATAACAACCACTGCTTATGCAATCACCACGTAAAGCACTATTGTCTAGACTAAACGAATTCCACATAATTCTGTGCAGGGCACAGAGATTATTGCGCTAACCAGAGCTTGTGAAATTTCTGGAGGGCTTAGTGTAAATATATATATACAGATAGTCAGTACGCATTTGGGGTGGTTCATACTTTTGGTCGACTATGGGCTGAGAGAGGACTCTTGACCTCACATGGAACAAAAATTCAACATGGCACTCTTACAGTCTGGCTGCTGTCAGCACTTGCACTTCCTACACAACTAGCAATATTGAAGTGTGCCGCACACCAGAAAGTAACTGACGATGTAGGAAATGGGAACACTTTTGCTGACAGAATAGCCAAACAGACTTCTATTGATTTGCACTCAAAGATGTACATGCTCGATCCAACAAGATGGGTTACTGACACTTGTATGATGGATGAAGGGATTAGCTGTATAAAAGAAATTCAGACTGAAGCTACCACAGAAGAAATTAAATAGTGGGCTGTCGGTCCAATGGGTTTAGATGATGAGGGTTGTTGGGTGGATAATGAGAAGCATAGGTTGATGCAACCCAATGCCTATCTCACTGCTATGGTTACCATGGCTCATAGCCCACCACACATATGTGTCGAAAAGATTTGCCAACAGTTAGATCCCATCTGGTATAACATCCAGAAAACTGCTGAACGTCTGGTCCAGATTTGCATGATATGCTTGCAACATAACATTGGGAAGGGAACACCGACACCGAAGGGCAGTTTTGGACCCCTTCCATGCCTTTTGAGGGGATCCATTTTGATTTCATTGAGATGGAACTTTGTCAAAACTATAAAATTGTGATCTGTGCCTTTAGCAAATGGTATGAGGCTTTCCCACTGAAAGATGCCACAGCAATGTCAACGGCGAAGACCATGCTTAAGGAATATTTTCCTAGGTTTGGCTTGACGAGAATAATTTGGTCCAATAATGTTCCACATTTTATCGTTGCTGTCATCCTGAAAGTATGTGTGGGAATACAGATTGATAAATGGTTCCACTCAGCTAGACATGCTCAGAGTGCCGGCCTTGTGGAACGGCATAACGGAATTCTAAAGAACAAAATTGCCAAGGTGTGTGCACATAGCAATCTGAAATGGCCTGATGCTTTGCCAATAGCCTTACTATCAATGCGGACAACCGCACAATCAAAGACAGGGCTCTGCCCGTATGAGATTGTCATATGGAGACAAGCCAATGCATGGAATGCTTCGAGACCGAAGCAATTGAAAGATATTGAATATCCACATTTGTCTGACTATTGTGATCAGTTCACTCAAAACTTGTGCTTGATTCACCAACAGGTACGAGCAGCCCTCCCAGTAAAATACGAGGGTCCAGGTCATCGACTCTGACCTGGTCAGTGGATCCTGGTGAAGAATTTCGAGAGGGGCACATGCCTTGCACCGTGTGGGAAAGGACCACACCTGATCCTTTTGGCTACGCAAACTGCAATACAAGTGACCGGAAAGAAACACTGGATCCACGCGACGCATGTGAAGAGGATTCCTTTTCCTCTGCCCTATGACGAAGGGGAGGAGAAGGGAATTCCTGAACCCCACGCTCACAACAAGCCTGTTTTGATCGACACAGAGGGTGTCATGAAAGTCTTTCCTGAGCCCATGGGGTCGGCTGCTTCTTCATTTTCTTCTTCACCGTCGATCGATCTTGTTTCATCTTCTTCAGGAAATGACGACGCTTTGTTCACCGATCATTTAGTACCTGGAGTTGTAAGGTACAATCTGCGACCACTTAACAGGATTTAGATTTAGGGCCTGCTGACATTACATTAATGTAATAGAATAGGAAAGAACAACTAGGACTCTGTGCCCACAAGAAACCACCCAAGAAACCCACAAAAAACCACCGTTGAGCCAGTCCCTCATCATTCCTCTGCTGCATACTTGCAGGGACCGGCAAAGTTATCTTCAATCAAGATATGTCACGTGGTCAAGGGCCACCCACGGATGAACTAAAAAAAACAACAGTGAGGCTTTTTAACAGACGCTGAGAAACTAGGCCTATTTTAGAGGCCACTCGTACTAATAAGGGACTGATTGTTTTGCTGATAATGACTCTGCCCATCGAGGGTCATGGTCCCCGAGGACCAAATGGAAACTGTTCACAATAACAGTTTGTATTATAATTGCATTGACATTCGGGTTTTGGTATCTGGAAAGTGCACATCCGCTTGATGTTTTATTGCCAACTGCAAGTGTCTCCACTATGTCTCCACCGTATGTGCATTCGCACACCCTCCATCCTCGACACCTCCAACATAGAGGGGGTTATCAATACACCCTCTTGATGATCATGAACACAAGGCATGCCATTCTAAATACGACCAATTGTTGCATATGTTCACATCTGCCGCAAAATGGGGAAAAGGGATTGGGCTGGTATATATATCCACTCCCTCTAACTACTGCTTGTTATGCTTCACTTAGGGCATTATTCTTTGGCCGATGGAATGATAGTGTCACTAGTAGGGATTTGACGGTATTAGTTTTATGGCGGTATGATAACTTTCTTGCCAAATGACGGTATATCATGGTTATCGCGGTATAGCAGATGAAGTCAACTAATCTTAAATATTTTCTTAAAAGTTCATAAATTGTCAGATTTATCATCACAAACAAAACCAGGCACCCAGGGCCAGAATTGGGCTTTTCAACATACTTTCCACTGAAATGCCACCTCTTGCTTCCACCAAACACAAACACGTGCGGAGAGGAGGAGGGGCGGGGGGAGGCCTGCTTCGACTGGCAAAGCAAACTGAATAGCTTTTCTTAAGTGGTCATTTAGGCTTTTAGCTCCCCCACTGGCTACTGGTGAAGATGAACATGTTGCCATCTTGATGATCTGCATGCCACAGATCAATGGAGGCTGATTGTAGTATGCGCTTTTGCGCATACACACACGCACTCTCTCTCTTTACGTTACAGCCTTAGTTTACTTGTGGGTCAAAAGGTGTTCATTAATCACGGACATGTTACCCTTTGGTATGGCAGCAGGGAATACCCACAGAGATGAGTGAATTTCGAGGTGTGACTTATTATATGTAAATTCAATGATAGAACCAGGGAAATCCCCCATTATCATAGGTTTAGAAAACATTATCCATTATAAATATATAAACCCCAAAGCCGCCAACCCAAAGTAAATCCTTTTCCTTCTTAGCACTGTATTTATTCTTCCTATTGCTAACATATTGATTTTGTGTCAGGCACGTGTGGTTTACGGAATGGCATTAAAAACTGCTCCAACTGTACCAAGAACTTTTTTATACATTGCCTTTTTGCATTTGAAGTTCTTTAACTTACCATTAAGTCAATGCTTTTTAGTTAACTCACGAATACTCAAGCAGGATTTTCCAGCTGTAGCAAGGTAGCATTTTGAAACTTGTCTCTGCACATATTTAGCTGATCCTCCAGGAAGCTAAGGCGGCTGCAGAATTGGTCTTTCATGGCACTCACTCGTTGATCGCCTTGAATGAAAGAGTGACTAGTGGAAGTGTTATAATACACATTTTGAGCAATGAGCTTGCTGCTCAGTCACAGGTCAGTCACAGGTCATCACTTGAAAATTGGCCTCGACTTGCATTTTTTTGGAACCACATGGCATGGGCATCATGACCCCTCGCTGCAACAAAATGTTTGTTTTGACAACTCTTTATCCCATTAAAGGGAAAAAAGTCACTCATGTGCGGTCTGAAAGCCCATGTCGTCGAGTTTCTTTTGTCAAAATGTCATAGCCAACACGGACACACCGAAAGGTTGCATAGTGATCTAATCACTATAGCTTGTTTACCATCTGCCTGGTCTATTATGAAGGTCTGATGTCGGAGTCTCCACTGACCATGTAATCCTAAAGGGACAGCGTTCAGTGGGCACTGTTGATTTCTTTCTTGATTCTTGCAATACATGTTCATTTACCTTCTTAAAGATAGTGGCAAAAGAAAAACTTTAGTTAAAATAAATATCGCCACAAATATGGCCTAGACCACCACCTCACCAGATCCCCATCATTACCGTTTTCCCCAGGTCTGAGTGCATTAGGACCCTTGTGATGAGAGTTCAGAGGAAGGAAAGCTTTCATGGGTGGTGTCACAAATTGAGAATAGACCTAAGAAATATTTCACCCCACATGTGAATGTAGAATCTGTCCTGCCTGCTTGAGTCAAGTGCCATATGCAGAAGGCAGGTAGGTGAAGGATCAAGCGAAGCAACAACTCTAGTGACAATGTGCAAATCTACACAGAGGACAGGGGTGGAGGGGTAGTTTATTTACTAGCAGAATGCACTGATAGGCCCAGTGTTCACACAGTCTACAGCAGGATTGTCTGGGGCATAAAATTGTCTCGGGCACCAACATAAAAGTGGCCCACAGTTGCAAATGGGAATTCATTCCTTTTGGAACACTGTTTGAATAGTACCCAAGGGGGAGATCTTTGATAAAATGTGATGCAAATTGTACATTTAAAAGAATATGTATTCAACAACAGTGGTCAAAACTATTAGCCGCATAGTGAAGTCACTCATCAAACTGGCCCATTTTGGCCAAAGAAGTGCCCACTTTGACCCAAAAAATGGCCCACACAAGCATTTCGGTTTTTGCTTCGGCCATGGGCCTATTGCCCTAAAAGCCAGTCCATGCCTGGTTTACAGAGCTAAAGTTGTTTGTGGACATGCATCAGAAGGGCATCCAGTTCATTCCCCCTTTGAATTCTGGGATGTGTAGTTCCCCATCTTTCAAATTGGGACAACTACACATCCCAGAATTGTAAGCTAAAACAGAACTGGCTATCTGATCCATGACCATGAGAAACTTAAGTTCCTTGAATTTAAACCTTGGGGAGAGTAATTAGATATGCATGACTTAACTGGCTGTCTTTTTTTTTTTTTTTTTTTTTTTCTTACAATTTGCACAGCCAGAGCAAGAACTGCTCCAACGTGGGTTTGCTCAGTGCAGTAGGACCTTAAACTTACTGAACTAATGGCACATGATGCTGAGCCAGGCTGAATGATACATTTCTGCTCCTGCTGGCTGAGTGGTTGCTAAGCAAAGTTCTCCTGGCGCCACTGTTTTGCAAGTCAATGAACGTTTTATTACATTTTTTTACATACGAACAAAAGGAAAAATAAAATTATCACTTTCAGTTCAGGCCCTCAGCTCACCCTCGTGATGTCCATGTGGTCTTGCTAATTGCAAATTGAAAATCGGGACAATCACCATAGAAGATCTGACCTGTAGCGCGGAGCAGCAAGACTGTGAAAATGTTTAAAATCTGTATGCTGCCTTTAAAAAAAATAATGCCTGAAACAAAATAACTTTGTTCTAGTTTGCCCATGAAATACAGGTCTGGCAGAGTCTATGAACTGGAGTCTCAGGTATACGTATAGAGCCAGTCAGTCAGATCATCGTTACCAGCTTTGCGTGGGGAACAGAAAGGTTCAGGCACTGGGCAGCTTTCAACACAATTTGCACAAAGTCAGCTGATCTTTGACCCGACACTACTCATCACAGAGAAAGAGCTGTCACAGCAGCGAAGCTGCATTTACTAATGTGGCCTCACTTTCCCTATGCTCTTGTCTGCCAAACAATGCCCCCTTGGCAGACGGCACATCCAACAGCGCAAGACCAAGACTGCGCAACACTTGCTTACTGCAGCCTTTCCAAATCAGATTGAAAAGCACACTTAACGGTATACCGGTATAAACAATGTGATGGTTATTGTTGTTCAATTAAGCTGTTCACGGTATCTTTAACGGTATACCTTTATACCGTTACATCCCTAGTCACTGGGAATACCCTAGTTTAATGTGTTACAAGAAGAGGGGCTGGACGATGTGTCCGGGATTTTGAGAAACTGTATAAATACTCATGTTTTTTAAATGTACAGCGCTCTCTCATCTCACGGTGTCTGCTTGCACACATTGCGGTGTGTTGAGAGCCAGAGAGCTGTTCTGTTAAAATAAAGTGTACTTGTACCTTGGTACTCATGACTGGCGTATTTCTATTATGTGGTATTAGGCCTCGATATTCTTTTAATCTTTCAACTAGGTCACATGGTAAAGATTGAGGAAATTGAACCTTATAATGAGAGTTTGTTGTTAAATCATACCATTCTGCTAAATGTGTTTAAATCTACTTCTCATTTGGTGGATTTGTCACAGGGTACGACACATTGAGGTTGGAGTAACCAAGGTGAGAGTGCTCTTCTAATTGTGTATTTATCAAATTTTTTTCTGCAGCTGTTGTTTCCCTGTTATGGCCTTGTGCACAAGATCTGTGTAGCCTGGGCTTCAGACTCGTAATTTGTAATACTGCTGATGGGAACAAATATTATCAACTGTTTTCTGCCCCTAGTTATAGCGATGCAGCATGTGTGAAGCCCAAACTGATTTCGTGTATATTGTCCAATCCTGTGAAATATCCGTCTGGTGCACAACGTGACAATTGGTTGACAATTAATTCTAATGATAATAATGGCCAGGAGCAGAGTAACCATTGACCACATATTTGGGCCCCTCTTTGAAGTGGCTCTGCTGGAATACTCTTGGGATTAATTATGTTTTACACCACCCTCGGGCAAAGCTCTCATACAGGACTCTGACAACTTTATATTACAAGAGACATGGTCTAGAGGGGTGTTTACTATTGATGGCAATGGTATATTATTTAAATCTGCAAGGGGTGGGGTAAAGGGCAGGCCTAAGGTTGGTTTGGCCATTCGTGCTTCTGTATCTGATGTACTGAAAGAATTTGCGATGACTCGTTCTTCTTTTGTTATGGTGGCATCTCTGTCTAACATTGGCCAGCATATGCTTATTTTAATGTCTATGACTCACCAGGGGGAGTAGAGACAAGGTCTTTAGTTGCTAACATTGAAGAAGCGTTGGGCCGTTGGTATGAAATGTGCCCATTGGGAGGGGTCTTCTTAATGGGAGACCTTAATAACCCTACTCTGATACAGGCGTTAAGGCAAGTCCATTCTTACGAGAAAGTTGAAGCATCTGGAGAGATAGGATCTCTGTACATGTTCTGATTCCATGTGGCTCCAACTGGTTATCTCCCTAAGTTTTATCTGTTTGAATATGGTGAGCTGAAGTTGGGAGGTATTGCAAAGACCTGGTCTAATGGTAATAGTTACTCTTATTTGGATTCTGTCTTTGCTGATGGGAATGTTTTGAAGCATTGTGAGACATTTGAAACTGTGTTCACCTCCATGAGTGATCATGCCACTCCTAGGTGGATTATGAGCATTCCTCCTCGGCCCAAAGCCAGTAAGGTATTGATAACTGTTTCTAGTCAACACTCAAAGAAATCATGTAGCGTTGAATGACCATAATATCGGGAAGATTAGCAAATTTATTAGATCCCAACCTTCGAGTTATAACTAGGTATTTGGCTATCCAAGGGTGGGAGGTGGATGGGCTCATGGTTTTCTTGAGTAAACGACTGTTACTGTCTCATAAGCCTGTTGGAGACAAGGTCTCTCAGGCTAATAACTTTAACAGCATGGTTCATGGCAAGAAAAAATCCCATTAAAAACTGTTCAAGCAATCAAAGTCATATACTTTTGAAGACGAAAAGAAGCTCCTGGGCCATGAAGGCATGAAATACAAAAACTAGTCTAAGAACCATAGATTCTCCAGGAAGGCAGAAAGGAAAGGCCTGTTTTTATTACTACGTACTAATGATGACAGGACATTTGGTCTCTACTCCGCTCCTTCTTAAAAGGCTTGAGTGGGTGTGAAAATAACACGATTAGTACGGAAGGCTGGACAGATGCGATACTTGAATTGTATAATAGGATAGGGCTTTGTCATCGGCCCTGTCTGTATATATACAGGACATAATTTGCCCAGGCCTTTGCGGCTGATAAAATAAGTCATCATATTATCAAGTCCATTAATGGGTCCAGGGCTCCGGGACCAGATCTGCTTACAAATGTTTTGCTTAAGGCAGACCCAGAATTCTGGACCATGGTACTTTCTAAGCTTTTCCGACGTAACATTGATACTGGACAAATCCTGGCGAGTTGGCTCAAATCTATTCTCATTCCCATATATAAAAGAGGTGACTGTAATAATACGGAAAACTATCGACTGCTGGCCATGTTAGATGATAGTGCATAATATAGCAGTTATTGGTAGAATGGCAATTTCTAGAAGCTTGCTCGCCCCTTTCCGAATGGGAATTTGTAAATCGTTTGGCACGCTGCATAATCTTCACACCTTGCAAACGGTTATTAGCCGCTGTCAGGAGTCACACTATGGGAACATCTATGTCTGCTTTATTGACTTTTCTAAAGACTTTGTCTCAGTCTCGCCCGAAACCAACTTTGGGTAAAGCTTGCTAGTTGGGGTATTGATCCTTCCCTGCTGTATTTCATCGTGGTGTTATATACTGACACCACTGTCTCCCTTTGGGTGAATCAACAAGAGGAGGTCACTAAGGATATACCCATTAACATAGGTCTGAAGCAGGGTTGTGGTCTCGCCCCTTTTTTGTACAATTTGTACGTTGCTGACATGCATCCTTCTATAGAAATAGTCAATAATGTTCCACCTCATATTGGCTTAGTTCCTACATCCTGGCTTGGTACCGATGACACAGTCATCATGGATCGCACTGCAATTAGTCTGCAGAGATCCTTAGATGTGCTGGTCGTGTATGCACAGGAAATCAATCAACACGTGAATAGTGCCAAAAGGAAATCAATGATATTTGGCAAAAAGAAGAATCTGAAGTCTCTACATAAGTGGAGCTATAGAGGAGAGTTGTAGGAAGAGGTAGAGAGATATATCTATCTAGGAGCCCCACTATACAGTACTGCCTTCCCTCGTAAATATGGTGTGTACATATCTCTGAAAGTAATCACACAATGGGTTGTCATTAAAGAATTCATCTCCAGTAAGGGTGGTAAGAAAATAGAAGGAATGGTTCAGATGTACCAGTTGGAGTATAGTTCCTCGGATATTTTACAGATCTCCCAGCCTTTCCAGCTCTATGACTAACTGGATGGACAGTCTGGAGTCTCGATTGTTACGCTTAATATTAAGGGTTCCTCCATCTGTCCCTGTCGAAGCGATCCAGAGTGAGCTTGATATTCAATCAATTCGCTCACCATGGTTCTTCCAGAGATCTAAAATGTGCTTGGAGATAAGTGGTACGCCTAGTGAAACGGAGGGTGTGTATGGATATATGACACAATTATAAAAGGGACATTTCTCCAACAGAATTCTCAAGCAATAGAGAATGGAGGCGCTTGATCACTTGGGTAAACCGGAGATCAATATCGCTGAATTGGTAGAATTGCCTAACTCTCTGTTAGTCCTAAAAAGAAAAAGCATAATGGTGGATATTGTGGCTAACATTGAGGCCTTGGGAAAGAAAACTATGTACCAGATATATGCCGCCCAAGCATTTGCCCAAGGACGTATTTGTTCTTATGTAACTAAATTACTTTCCACAAATCTCTCTCCCATCATAGAGTACTTGCGATTTAATATACTTCCAACGCAAGAACATAGTTAGATGGATGAAATTGCCTCGCTGTCATAGACTGTACCGTCTTTGTAAAGCGCACATTGAAACGGCTCGACATTTGTTGACACATTGTAAGATCCTTGCTGCTCATTATTATACTGGCTATGGGGCTTTTGTACGTGACACCTCAGCAATAGCTGGCAGTCAATTTTGGAGTGCTAGTCTGGGTGTGGAATCCTCTGTTATGACTGGCACCGCTTATTATGTATGGAAGGTGGCTTTGCAATGAATTTCAATTTCAAATAGTTAGTCGGAAGTAGAGGGACCTTCTCTGTTCTTTGTTAATGGTGGCTGTGATTTAATGATTTGAATATGTTTCATTAATGCATTAATGTTTGTATCAAGAACTTTCTCTTTTATTGTGTAATTTTCTATGTTATTTTATTTTATGATTAAGTGATCAAATTGGCTAAAGGTTTGTAATTAACCAAATGCCAAATAAAAAATAAAATCAATTTTTAAAAAAAAATACCAGAAGTGGGCAGACATTCTGGAGAAAATATTTACTCACTGTACCTCACTCTCTGGCTATGATGGGTGTAAAGGGCTCTAACGGAGACCTCTCACTGTTGATGGGTGCAGTGATATCTCCAGAATGGAAGTACACAACACCACAACCCAGGCCATGTTGTTGTGTCCCATCTTATGTTTACATCACATGTAATTAATGAAGACTGGCACAAATAGCAAATCAAGGTAATCTCCCCATCCCCAAAAAACAAAGAAAAGGAATCCACGAATCTCTGCTTGCGCCACTCTTCTCATCTCAGTCACCTCACAACCCATAACCTGATGTGCTGCCCTGGCAGTGATCAAAACAGGCATGAGGGTACATGTGTTATAGCATGAGTAGAGGAAGCATTGTAACAACGCCATCACAGGTTGTACACACTCTGGTATAGGTGCAGGATACAGAACAGTATATGTATGAACAAGGTACACCTATCCAACCACTCGCAGGACTCACAGAATGCTCGAGTGCTCACGCATAGCCACAGGAGATGGGTTGGAAGCAATGAGGAAGGTACACATAGCATAGCATAAATAGAGGATACAAAGTTACCCCAGGTGCACGTATCCGAACATACACTGAGTTCAGAAGAGGCACATGCTATTAAGTGGTGATTGCATAAATGAGCCAGGAAAAGCGTGGCTTTGTCTGGTGCAATATATACCTGATGGTTTTGGTTATATATTAATCAACAGTAAAGCCAATTAAATCACGAGCAAGGCTTTTTTGAAAAGTACTGTGCCAACAAAATCACTTTAATGTACTGACCATTTAGAAATATTTGACGATTGACAATTTTTGCCGTGTTTACACTGATTTTCTATGTATAGATCATGGGGGTGAGGGCATGAATTGGAAATGCTGTAGAAGAGGAAAATAAGAATAAAGGAAGCAATCCCTTGAAGAGTGCATTACAAAAGGAGAAAGTGTAAATTTAGTAGATTGATAATTCTGTCATTGGGGAATTCAGACTAACAACACCAAAACAGTGTACAGTAAATACAGATACTGATATTAATTACATTTGGAACTGTTTTCTGGATTTGTTTAGTGCGGGAGGAGAAGAGAGTGGTGGGGAAAGATGATTCCCCCCAGGCTTCCAGTACTCTGGATGGAATGAGTGCTTTGTTATTGAGGCCAGCTGGTTGGCTCACTTTTTGACTTCCATCCTAGGAATTCCAGTGGGTGGAATCAAGGAGCAGAAGCAGGAAGCAGCATAGAGGACACAGACCAATCAAACTGAGTAAGGCTTGGGATTGCAGGGTGCAAGGAGGACAGCAAAATGACAGAGTTAGCCATATATGGGTGTCCATTCCATTGAAGAATGATCCTTGTTGCATGAGGAGGTAGCACTGTGCAGCTCATGGGCAGATGTAGTAGAAGAATGTGAATTAATTGGGGAGTGTGATTTGCAATGGTCAGAGTTCTATTGCGGGGGAGAACAGAGTTTGGAGGGATACCTAGGAGGAAACGAGAGCAGAAGTCAAGATGGGTAAGGACCTTAGTGGACTATAAATAAAAACACTACCCAAGTCAGCCTAAGGACCTGAGTGAAAGTCAAGGATTTACTTGAGTGATAAATGAAGTTAGGATGATTCTTGCAAATATTCAAAAAATTTAATGTGCCTGCTTTGCCAGTGGAGTTCATGCTTTGTAGTCTAGATGAGTGTGTCATAGAAGCCCTTAGTCTAAAGGATTTTAGAGTAGAAAAGGAGGAGAGAAACAGACAAGGCTGTTTTTGACAATAAAGGTTTTGAGATAAGGATTTGAATAAATGTATTAATGAAGATCACACATCGTTTGGTATCCAGTAATTTTTCAGAATAGAAAGAGAGAATAACAGCAATAACTAAAAAATATCGATTTTTTAACATATATATATATATGGGGTGGGGGTCGGTTTAAAATAAAGGGGAAATGGGGGGCTTGGGAGGGCACCCCCAAATAAAAACAATAAAATAATTCGATATTTTTTCATTGTAAAAGTTTACTTGTTATTTAATTCTCCGTTTTTTTTTAATGTGTTATAATCACAAGGATTATTATCGGTTTAGTGTTGAGGATGATATTTGAGCCCAATCTGTTGTTTTCACACTTGATTAGATGGTTTCACCATGTATTGCCATGTAACAAAATTGAACTATTTCTGAATGCTTCATGCACATGAGTTGGAAAGTATGCACCTTGCATGATGAATCAACGTGAACATATTTTAAAATAGAATTTTGTAGAAACAGGTCATACAAAAAAGGCGTGATTGTAGCTTTAGTTTTCCCATCATAAATGAAAGTTCAAAAGTACCAGAATCCTAATTCATGTGATCTTACAAAAATATCATCTGGGTTTTACTGCTACTAAAAAACATGAATACAAGCACATTCATCTATGTGATAATGTAATTTGGCTACCATTGGGCCACACATTTGGTGGCATCCTGCAGGTAAATCCAGTGGGATACCACCAAATGGCAATACCATTACCAGCAACTTTTCTGCTGGAATAACCTAGGTCTTGGCAAATTACAGGTGCTAGTATTCATATGTTAATCCCCATTCCATGGAGTCCAAGTTGAAAATATGCCAACAAGAAGAGGAACGCCAGAGGCATGAGAGGTGGTTGCAGGAAACATAGGTTCAGAAGCTGAAGGAGCTTCAAGAATAAAAAGATCAGCGAACCTGACGGAAGCACACATTGACCTGTTTAAATATACAAGGAGACTAAAACATCAACAAATTCTTCCCTAAACAAATCTTGTGGAAAACTAGAGATACGGAAAAATCAAAAATTAGCTATGTCAGCCTAGAAAACCTGGGATGCACACATCTCGCAAACTTAACCAATGAAGATGAAGCCACCATACTTTCCAAAAGAGATATCCTATGGTACCTTTATGTTGAGGAGCAAAACCTTAACATCCCAGAATTGAAAAAGAAGTCCAAATTCCCACCAAAGTTAGAGGGAGACAATGCCATTGATATATATTTCATAAAACAGTCACACGTGACCTGCACAAACTAGAGGACACAACGGGGCAAAATAAAAACAGAAAACCCAACAACATCAATATAGATGAACTACAAGCCCTGAACCAAATGAAGATGAACACCACCGTCATCATCAAAGAAGGTGACAAAGTCGGCAACTTTGTCATCCTAGACAGGCCGGACTATATCAAAATGGCAATGACACACCTAGAAACACCAGGATGCTATGAAACCCTAAGCATCAAACCCAACCACCAGATTCATGACACAAGCCAAAGAGCTCATCACCAAATGGTACAAACGTTGTCTCCTAACAGATGACAAGTAGTCTTTTTAAAGAACTGACATCCCACGGATGTCGACCATCTACTTCTTATACAGAGTATACAAAGAATTCATGCTCATCCCTGGTGGTAGACCATTTATAAGCGGCGTTGGATAGGTGACTGAAGCAATCGCTGAATACATTAACAACATCATAGACATAGAAGTACCCAAGATTCCAACCTTCCTCAGGGACACCATGCATACCCTACTGATCTTACAAAGTATCAATTGGAAATCTGGATACTTGCTCGTGTCACTCGATGTGAAGGCTCTATATACTTCCATCGACCGCACATTAGCCCTAAGAGCCATACACCACACCTACACCAAGGCTTCAAACTTTTTCTTCTCACACCTTCAAATGACTAAAGAATTCTTGGAGTTCTCTGTGACCAAAAATACATTTTTAGTGGCACATACTACCGACAAATCAAAGGAATGCTATGGGTGAGACATATGCCCCAACAGTAGCTAGCCTATTCATGAACCATTACTAACAGGTTTATGCATTCTCTAACCCAGACTTCAACTGCCATATATTTAAATGGTATAGGTACATAGATGATGTACTAATGACCTGGTGAGGTACATTGTAACAGCTAGTGTCCTACAAAGAATACTTCAACACCACCCCCTTTGGCATTGAACTGACAGGGAAACATACCTAAAACAGAATAGATGTCCATGACATCAAAATGACCATTGACGCCACAGGGTTACACACCACGACGTTCCGGAAACCAACAGAGGTGAACTCAGTGCTTTTCAAAACCAGCTGTCGTAGAAAAAAACTGGCATCTGGAATACACTGACATGGCTATTCATCCATGCAAAAATAAATTGCAGCCGCAAACCAGCCTACAAAGGTGAATTCCAACTCCCGAGAGAAAGATTCAGCAACAGAGGATACCAACACAAGACAATTGAAAGTGCAATAAAAACTGCTAGAGCAAATAATAGGGATGCTCTCCTTACCCCTAAAGAGAAGATAAAGCCAAGGATGAAACAATAAGATATGTCACTCAGTTCCACCAAGAGAGTTTCAAGGGACAGAAAATCCTGAACAAGCACGGACATCTTTTAGACTAGACATCAATCCTGACATCCAAAAATGGATACCAACAAGACCACAATTTACGTTCACAAAAGCACCCACCCTAAAAACAATCCTCAGCCCATCATACATGGCACCCATTCCACCAGCCAGCCAAAACTGTCTCACCCCATCTAAAGCATCTGGATTCCACAAATGTGAAACCTGCGCCATGTGCCCACATGCACTAAACGCTATGTTTGTCAACTTTAATGACACTCACTGACATTGGATCCACCAATTTATTAACTGTAAATCAACATGTGTTGTGTATGTTATCATCTGTGTGTGCAAGCTCAAGTACATTGGAAGTACCATCTGGGAACTCGGGATAAGAATCTGAGAACATCTCGGCCTCCTAAGATTCCAAGACGCAAGATACCCTCTTTGTCATATGGACAAAAAGAAAGACATCCAATTTACCGGGATTGAAACGGTCAAATGTGACTCGAGTGGAAGAAACCATAAACTCAAACTTCATAAAAAGGGAACCAACATTTATATGTAAACACAGATGTGTCAATCAGGGTTTACATACTGAACATGTACTGAATGTCTTCTTGTGAAATATCTATTTTCTCCTTGGACTCTTTTTAATTTTTGCATGATCACCCACCCATCATACTCTCAGTCCCGAAGCCATGACCTACCCAGTCATCCTTTTCCACATACCTTGATACTGACCTATACTCCACCCCCACTACATCCTCATGTTATTAACAAGACAGATTGTACCTTGGCACACACCGCTACATGCCTGAAATGACAATGCTTTCCCAGCACAAACATCAATTTTGAGTTCACTCAGTCAGCGTATTACCAACCTAATCATATCTCAATCCCACACACCTTCCACCACTATCTGTACCCTACTCAGTCAAGACTCCTCCCTGGCCCACCCCTCGAGCCAGCCTCACCCACATAACACATGGGGAAATCTGTGCCAGACACAGACAGCACCACCCTGCCTGCCGCTTCAATGGCCACACACTGCCCGCATACAATCTCTCAAGATGCCGAACTTCAATGAAAGGGAAGCCCAGTGCACTAAACCTTTACTCATACAAGGTCCACCCCTGACCCAAGACACTGCTTCCTCCTTACTACTCCAGAAATCTACCACTCCCCTTATTCATCTACTAACATTTGCCCCAGCTCACATCCCTCACAAGAAGAGCCTTTGCTCACCAGCCCAGCATTACATGATACACCATTAACCAATTAGAAGCATGCATCCTAACAACCAATCAGAAGCCTGTATACAAACAGCCAATCACACGGCAGGACACAACTACATAAACTTATAACAAAAATGGCAGCAGCACTGAAAGATCACTGTGACCGCTCATCTTTGTGCTGAGACCCTACTGGCCTGACAGGAAGTCTCTGTGCCGACACCAATCCTTACTGCACTTTACACTTTAATTTCAAGCATTTTGTAACTACTTCCAGCCCTGGCAGACTGCAAAATTCAAACAGGCACTCTGACCCATATACTTCAAATAAGCTCCAAGGGCTAAGCTCCCCCAGCCCATGCCCAGTCTTAAATAACCCCCCCTCCCTCCACCATGACACATTGTTTTCATGTTCAAATTGTTATCCCAACAGGCCAGTGGATATCACAATTCCCTTGAACCACATGGCATGCTGACACCGGTCCAATGGATCAAACCGATCCCACCCCATCCCCGACTGCCGGGGAGCTGCCCAAATCATTCCCAGCATTCTCATTTCTACTAAACTGACCCCTCTAACCTCATCATGTTTCATATTCTGGTTGTGGGTTTCTTTTTAGTATCTTTTGATCTGGTCTAAAACGGTTTGGTGTGCTTTCCCTTGAGGAGCTCATATAATGGTCATCAAATTTAGGCTGGAACATGAAGACACTATCATCCCTGTCTCGTCTTCTGAGAAAAATGCCTGCATTTTCTTAGTTTTACATCATCCTGGTGTGATTTGAGGATTTCATACAGACCCAGCAATACAATAACCACCCCCATGTGCTCTTCTTCCATGCCACAAATTGCCCTGGCACCCACACCCATCATAACTAACTACAACCTCTTTTTCTTTTTCCTTTTCTCCATCTGTTCCTTGGTGCCGCATACTTTTACTTTACTTTACTTTACTGTGTATACAGCGTAAACCCCCAAAAAGCCCAGAGGCAGATCGGCGCAGTAGGATAGAATCCCACACAAGATGGAACAAGACATACAACATAAAACATGCATTACTCATCAGGAGATTGCCTACGACACAGGCACGGTAGACTAGATAGTTCTAAAGATTGCTTATAGACCACCCTGTGTAGGATCTTTAGCAAAACAAGGGTAGTTGGGAATAGATCTATATTCCTAGGTCCAATCCTTGCTTTTTCAATACCAGCATTATTCAAACATGTTTTAGATCCAATGGCACATTTTATTTTATTTTATTTATATATTTGTATAGCGCTGCAGCCCGCAGGCATCAGAGCGCTTCACAAAAAGACAGACTGAAGTATAGAAACGGGACAGGTCAAAAGTCACATGTAACAGACATTTGGAACAGAGTTGGGCTAGCTGGCTGTCTGGAGTAGGGATCTTATTTAAAGAGAAGTGTCTTGAGTTGCTTCTTGAAGACTAGATGGTTAGTTTCCAATCTCAGCCCAGGAGGGAGTTTATTCCATATGAGGACTGCCTTGGTCGTGAATGCCGTACCTAATCCTTTAGCTTTTTTGGTAGGAATAACACGCAGGAGGCCAGATTTATTGGACCTCAAGTTGCAATGTGATTCGTACCACACAAATTGCTTTTTTAGGTAAATCGGTGCTTTTCCATATAAGCATCGGTGTACTAGGGTAATGGCTTTGAATGTGATACGATCCTCGATCGCCAGCCAATGTAAGTCCTTTCTGTCTTTTGTGATGTGATCTCTCTTGGGTGTATTGGTGATTGTTCTGACTGCGTTTTTTTGCACCACTTGGCATTGTTTTAAGCATTTGCTGCTTGCGCCAAGGAGTAAGTAGTTTCCGTAATCCAACCGGGAGAGAATGGCATTCCATCAATGACGTGTTGACAATTTTAGTAAGGGTGCTAAGGAGTAATTCTGAGCATGCTTTTACCAGCAAGTCTGGACATTAATCTCCCTTGCAAGTTGTTGGTTCTGCTTCGGAAACGGCTGTATGGCTATTATATGTTCCTGACAATGCTATCTTAAACTTGCAAATGTACATTACCATACTATTTAATTTTCTTGCTATTCACAAACATCACTGTGACACTTAAGCAAAATGCTCAATTCATATGTCATGTGTTTGCTTGTCACTAATACCACATCTCTTCCGTTCTCCAATATGTCACAACACAGCCTAATGCAACACTGTCCAAATTGAGACACTTCACTTGGATACTTCACCACTTAAATGTTCACAAACACTTATTAACACTATTGCACATTATGTAAACTGACCACAGCCTTGAAAAAGACCCATGTTGGGTTGAAACACGCGTCGGCTTTAAGTGTGTAATAATAAATCATGGTCATATCTGTGAAACAAGTGGCGAAACTCCTCATTTATTACCTGACAATTCATGTCACATCACAACCCTAATTATCAGTATTCCAGCGCCTGGGTCAACGGGGCTTCTTACCAAAACCCTCTTGGCTAGAGGTAATTCAGGCCACCCCACCGGCAAATTTGAAGTATGAAGGTCCGGAATCATGCTGGTAAATGGAATTACTGGCATGTTAATTCTGGACGGGCATACTTGTAATGAGGCCCAAGCACTCTTCATTGGGGTAAAGGTAATGCCCCACTGAACCCTCTGCTCAGTTTCCTTATCTTGAAGGACCAAACGTTAAACCTGCACAATATTAATGCTATATTTCTGTTTATAATTAGCACTCTCTAGTTCAGGGACGTTGTTTTGTAGCATGATAGGTTTTACTATTATTAAAGTTTACATACCCAATTTTATGAATCTCAGAGAGAGGAAAGCTTGAGTCAGTCTCGGTACTGTTATCTGAAATGTGAAAATAGACCTCAGCAAAAGTGAGTGGCACACTGAGCCATCTTCTTAACCATTGTGCCTTTGAAATGTACTACTATGCATTTCAACGTGGGTTATTGCATGGGATCAATATATTCCTCAAAGGAAGCTAAAGGCGCTCTACAAGTGCAATAGTAAATACACAAATGGTATGAACTACAGTGAACAGAGATCTTAAGTTATGTTATGTTACTTTGCATTTATACAGCGCCTTATGTACCATTGGAATGGTCTGAAGGCGCTGGTAGGTTGAAAGCCCTTGGGAACCGAAGTTCAAGTCAGTAGAGAGAGTAGAGAGAGGCATAGGTGCGTGTGAGCACCGGATATGTATACAGCTGGTGTGGCAATCGTGTAATCGCTGCTTCTTAGCGGTAGGTGTTGCGGTTGAGAGATCAAGGGTATGTGTTCGTTCTGGCAGGATTTTTCCAGACCGATTGTGGCTGCGTTAGGCCTGAGGAGAACGCCTGGCTGGGGGGTGTGTAACCAGCAGTGTTTAATTAGAGTGATGGGAAGTATGTGGCAGATGTTGGTATGAGAACAGCTATACCGGATGGTGTCATAGTATCTCTGTGTTCTAGTTCAGTGATGGTGTAAGGAAGACAGTAAGCGTGGTGATGTGATATGATGGGTTACATGCTCTTTGCAACGTTCCATGCACTCCAAACCATTCCATGTATGTATTATGCACTCCATCCACGTATTTCACACGCACCATCCACATACTTCTCCATACCTTTCGCATACTATCCTCGTTCATTCCGCATACGTCACCCGTTCCATCCACATATGTCACCCGTTCCGTCCGCTCTAGGCATTCATCCGCTCTATATGCTCTGCACACTCGCCCGCTCTGCACACTCATCCGCTCTGCAAACTCATCCAAGAAAGCCTTCCTAACAGCGCCACAATGCCCAAGGGCTGTGGGCGCTTTACAAATACACATATAAAAATAAATAAATGCAAAGCAACACAGGTGGGAAGTCGCAGAGAGGCAGAGAACGTATATAGAATCACGGTGAGGAACAGAGGAAGAGAGGGAACACGGAGGGCGGTCACACCTTCTCTGTGAAGGGACATTCTGCAGTTACCAAGAGTTTAGGGATTCTGGTGTTGACTCTGGTTATTACAAATGTGAGAGGAGGCCAGTACTCTAAGCTTCCTGATACCTGGATCCAATGGCCATCGAGGAACTCCTGCAGTGGTCGCATCCGCAGCCTGCACAGGCGCACAAATTATATGCATGACAAAATCATGCCGAGGGACTTTATGGACCTCACCCTTGCGATCTTCAGGGTAAACAGCTGTTGTTTCTTGCCCAGGATGGCCACTATTCTCTCCTCCGACGGGGACTCCAGGCACGACACTGTTGAGCCGGGACCCCAGAAACAGAGAGTCCTGCGATGGCACCATGCAGGACTTAGCAAAGTTTATCGAGAACCCAGTTCATGACGAGCAGGACAGTCCCCGCCATGTTTTAGACTTTGGTCTCTCTCGACTTCGCTTGAATGAGCCAATCGTCCAGGTAGGGGTAGATGTGAATCCTCTCCAGGTGCAACCGCGCCACCACTGGCGCCAGACACTTGGTGAAAACCCTTGGTGCCGACTTCAATCTGAAGGGAAGGACCTTGAATTGGTAATGCTGCCCTTGGACCACAAAGTGCATCTTAAGCCTCCTCTTAGAACTTTCCCATACCTGGACTTCGATCCCTGAGGGCGTTCCTACAACAAAGTGCTTTGAGGCCATACAAATGGGAAAAGGATCTATATAAATTACTACTACAATACAATACGATACAATCACAAAAGAGTTACTCTTTTTGCTGCAGACAGAGCCCCCCAGTGTTTCAATGCACTTTCCTATAATGTTGTATTAGAAATGTCATACAGAAATTGTTCTTGCATTAACATCCAGGTGAACCTAATAATGGGTCTTATCATGCTCTCTATGGAATAATATACTTTAAATATTTCTATATAGTAATATATCCTTTGGGGAATTACGTAAAACAGAAGATCATCGGTCCTTTAGAAAAACTTTAATAATCCTGTTTTCTTTATAGCTTCCTTTCTTTCTCTGTCTTGGCTTGTTTCTACGGAGTCTCCAGAACATATTGCCTGAAATATACTCACTGAAAAGCTCCATGGTGTCCTTTGGAGTGTGTGTTTGTGCGCAACAAAGAACATAACATCCAGTTGAAATAAACACAAATGAGATAAGATTAAATAAGTCCTCTGCCCAGCAAACAAGGAGGAGGCCAGCAATAGACGCAGGACTTGCTGCACATGGACAAAGGGAACATCTCTATAGGAGAAGGTTATGGATACGGTGCGGGTGGTACAAGCAGAAGGACCAGTTGTTAGAAAGATTGTTTATTAGAGACACTGAAGCGTGGGCAGGTACATGGTGGGGGAGATACGTGTTAGTCGGATAGATTAAATGCTTTATAGAAACAGTTCTGATTACATAAAAATAGAGAGTTTTGCAGTCCCCCAGAGCTAAATACGCGAGATGTTCTAGCAGAACAGGAGGGCAAAGCCGCTCCAGCAGGAATTCATGAACTAGCTTCAGGACCAGAGCTTTGAAATTGACAACCCCGTGCTATTGCTCACAAGACAGAATATTATGACGACTGTCAAAGGGCAGACAAAATTGGTCTCAGTGAGGAAGTTGGCAAGTACAGGCTGACAAGTGGGATTTGGCAGCCCGAATAATAACGGAATCACTCTGAAGATGAGTGTGTAATCCCTACACCAGACATTCAGCAAGCCGATAACTCCTGGCATGGGAGAAAGTGGGGTTAACTCTGCAAGGTAAGCAACTGTCAAAGTGATGTGTGGTCACTAACCAAGATCGCTTTTGGATCCTGACCTTGGGGGTGGATATGCGAGGGAGGATCACCTGGTTAGAGGCAACTTGGGGAGTGGGCAGAAGACAACCTTAGGTGAGACATGGTATCCCCCATTCCCTTTTCAGAATGAATCCCCTATCCCTAATGCCTGTGTAGGCTATTGTCAGCCCTTTCCCTTTTCTTCCCTTCAAACTGTCACGCAGAAACACCACTTCTGCACTGGGAAGAGGAAGAGACCAACTAGGAAGACACATCCTCATGTGGGTGAGACAAACACCTATCAGCCTTCTATTGTTTATGCAGACACACACCATCCAGCTATGAAGATGAGCAGGAGACAATACAATGAATTCAAATATCCCCAAACGCCACTCAGGTACTGAGACGAAGAATAGGGCTATGGAGGTGTACAGGTGGAACAACCAGTCACGTCCACCTAATGGATTCCACCATGGTCAGGCATTTGGGACTTAATGGCCCACACCCAAGGTCAATTAAAAACCCTAATCGATATAAAAATCTTTGCTGCACATCACAAAGGGAAACGGGCTGGAGAGATGGAAGCTGGAGACACCAGAGCCGGGTCGAGCAGGAGAGAGAGAGGCGCCGAGGCCGGCCATGAGAAGGCCCGGAAGTCCTGCTGCCCTCCTTATGAGGGGGACGCAGGAGGAGCTGTGGTATGCCCGAGAACCCCAGCCACCACAGGAAACCAGGAGTGCGAGCAGTGCTGTCTGTGGCTGTCGTGAGGGAAGCGAAGTTCGTGGATGCTGGATTGCAGAACAAGGAGTGAAGGAGACAAAAGGGAGCTGCTGTGTGCAACCGGTGAGTAGAAACAAGGGAAGCACTTATACCGGGGCACTCTGGGAACTTGAAACCAGTACTTTTGAATACCGAATGAACTGAAAGCCATAAGCACTTTTGAATGCTGCACAGAGAAAAAGCAAGTTTTGAGCACTCGTGAGTGGAGTGAAAGAACGGTGGTGCATGTAGCAGATACCATGGAATGAAATTTAGGAGACACAAGTGTTAGCAAAACCAAGAGAATACCAAGGACGGTATGAGATGTGAAACCAAATAATGGGCAAGTTCAAGGAACTGCAGCTTAAGAGGAATACTGTATTGGCTAGAGCCAGAAGAATACAGAAAAGTGTACCAAAGTACATGGTGGCCAAGCAAGCCACAGTACAGGGTTAGAAGTATGCGACACTGATGAAAGAACCAAGCATCACTGTCATAGGAAAGCTGTGGCCAAGTGTTGATAGCAGTCAAGAAAGGATATCAGTTGCATGACTTGTGATGGGTGGACCGTGTGGTCTGACAACTGCGCCTAGACTGAGTGCCCCCCCGGTATGGAAAAGCCAACAAAAGTATCTATAAAGAAGCTTGTGTTTTGCAACAACCTTTGATGTGATTTTGAAGTCAAGAAACAGGACTACTTTTCAATGACTTATGATGATGATACTGCTTGTTGAATATTGTTGAAAATGAGAAATAAAGAGTTGAAAAAAAAAAGAAACAGGACTACATATGTGAACCAGTGAAAAATACAGATGAAAAAAGATAGGTTCAGTTGATCAAATCCAAACGTAGTTGTCAACGGCAAGGCATCAAAACCTCACAGGTGCAGTATACCTTCTCATGATGTGTCTCACACTTTAAGGCTTCTCTGGTAACAATACACACTTTTGTCTGTCACTGTCAAATATACATACTTGTTTCATTTTTCTTTAAATGTAGTTACCTTCATATGTAGAGATAGCTAGGCTTAAACGCATTTTGAGGTATTAGTGTAAAGGTTCCCTGGAACAGTAAGCACAATTCTTGATGTAATCGAGACACCTGTGAAGCAGCAAGAATGTGCTAATTTTATATCAACCTAACTGGAATGGGCTGGTTTCAAATGTGTGATATGTGCAGTGCCCTTCAATCATTTCCAATTTGCCTGCCACAACACACGGGATCTGTATTCACAAATGTGACATGCATGTTGAGTGATCATTACGTAAACAGAGCAAGTGCACAGCTTCATGACGCAATGTATAACTTTTGGGCGGATGTCTGATATATAATTATGGCAAATTGGTTTAGAAAGTCATTTGTAAACTCAAAAATCTCCAAACTAGAATTGGGTTGGTTTACGGGTCAAATGTCAAAATAAATAAAAGAAGTGATGGCTAGAAGGTTTGGAATTAATCCTAACCTCTGGCATTGCTCTGGGCAATCCTCCAGACCATCATTCATTGCCTGCAAAGCCATTACAAAAGGGGAAAGAACCTATGCAAAACAGGCTTGCTCCCACCTCAGAAGGGGCAATCCAGCCCAAACTGCTTGGTCACATCTCTTCTGCACAAGACCACAAGTATCCTGTTGGGTATTTTGTGGATATTTGGGGCTTTGCAGTATTTTCTTACCGCCAAAATACCTTTAGCAATAATCGCTCTCTGTATTCATATTGGGTCACACATGACAATAATACATTGCATTATTTCAGAATTCAGACCTATTTAGATGATATGCGCGGTAGTTTGCGTGGTTGGTTGGTATAGTGGTTGGTTTATTTGTGGCCCCAATATCCGACATCCCTTGTTTTTTATCTAGGTTGTTCTTGATCACTAGAGAGACCTCAGGCCTACATTTTAGGGATACCATATTTTCAGTGTTAGTGTTGTGTGCCACCATGGGCTATTGTGGTATTTTTGTTGTAATTTCCACTACCTTATATATGGTAGGGAACTACGTCCAGAAAGTCTCTCTTCCCGTTGACTCATGTACCTCCAACAGGCTATGCTACAAACAGTCACTCACAACTGTCCATACTGAATAGAATCATGCACACATCTGCTTTAAAATGACAATTGCACTGTTTAAAATCTACCCACGTTTAAACCTTTCCCCATGCAAAATGAAAGAGAGAAATAATATACACTAGCTATCTGTTTTCAAATATTTTTGTATTATAGAAATTTCTTTTAAACACAGTTTAATTTTTTTTACAGAAATAAATGAAATGGTACAACATTATTTGTGATAAAATGAACAGAGAGCTGCGAGAATATATTCAATTGGTAACATTAAATATGCTGATAAGAGACTGAGACTCCCTTTAATACACTGACTGAACAGTTTCGCACACTTCCGCACAGCTCCCACTCGCTTCTATAATTACCTTATCTGTTCAGCATGAGTTTTTTCTGGCTATTCTCTTTCTGAATTTGGCTCCCTTGAAGATCAACCCCAGTGAGAACAAGCGTCTGCCGTTCTCAAACCGGGGTTATTGCCTGGAACTCTCAGCTTTTGCAGCAGGAATGCCCCAGCCAGGAAAAAGATCCTTCTCCCAGCTCTGCCAGATGTCGCCTCCTTCCCCCTCTTCTCAAGCTTCTCCAGCAAAGTTCTAATCACAGCCTCTAGCATGATACTTGCTATGACGCTGCTCCAATCAGAATCAATCATGTCATCTCCTCCCTCACTACACAATGGCTCACTTCTACAGTGGCAATTGTAACAAACTGATTTCCTGTTCCTTCGAGCTCTTTGCTTCCTGTAGTAATGTGGACAGAGCAGCAGAGAAAAAAAATGAATGTGCGTTTAAAAGTTCACTTTCATAGTAGGCCTAATTCTGCAGTGGAGACACATTTTTATTAGTGGGTTATGTTAAATGAAGTTTTTTTAGTCAGGTTAGTTGTTAATAAGGTTAGTTATTAATTTTCAAATGTGTCTCTTGCAACATAGGCATTTCAGGTGAAAAATAGTGTGCATTTTGAATGTGCAGATGTGTGCTTTTAACTGTAAAAATGGATTTGCATCTTATATGTAAAAATCGTTTTTTGACTGAATAGCCTGTCTTTACTTATATGTCCATGTTACTCTGGCAACACATATAGCAATGCACCACACCCATGTAGTGGTGCTGCATAAAAATGCTACCTGTGCAGTAATGCTGTACTCTGTGCTGTAACACGCCAAATATCCTTACATACCCTCCTTTTGTTTTTAGAACTTGGCTACGATCCAAGCCAATTCCTAAAAACAACTTGTTCTTTTTCTTCTTTTAAAATGCATGTGTATTGGGATATCTTTCTCTTCCTGACGTAGCTACTAAAATAAGTAACATTTTCATTTTTACTGATAGCACAATCAACCATCCACCCATCATTAGCACCAGGACAGCCAAACCCACTATTGAGCGTTCCCCCCAGGTTCCCCAATTAAATCTTTCCAATTCTATTATCCCCAGATTACTAATTGTAATATTGTTTTTTCTCAAATTCATTTTTATAACATGTCTTTATTTGTGATTCAATAAATATTCCACATCCGGATCTATTGGAAAAGTATCCCTTTGAAAAAAATCGATATTTTCCACTTGGCTTTCCCAAACATCATTTGTTACATGAAACAATGTTAACCCCCCAATTGACACAATTGTATCCTTTGGAACCTGTAAATAAAAAACATTATATTTCACCTGTTTAACCACGTATGTTCCATGGTTTAAATGTACTACCGTCATGTTCTTGAAACAGGTGCTGACCAACCATTTACCTCTGACCATTTTAGCCTGTGCCAGTTCTTTACTCCCCATATTGCTAATAATCACTTCACATCCTTCTGATATACTTGGGTCAGATTTCAAACCACAAATAGCATCTGTGGCATCAGGAACAAACGGTTTACCTGGACACATATAATTTTGTTCTTTAAATTTGACACATGTTTCCAGGTTTGGTATTAAATAAACTTCAGGTTCCCATGACTGAAATGCCACCACTTCTGGAGTCTTAATCTTAATAAATTTGTCCTCTTGCCAAAATCCCACGTTGTGTACCCACTTCGTTTGATAAATAAGTTCAGGAGTTACATATGGGATGCATAGCAAAAATCCGATCTCTAGTCTTTCCAAGTCCATGTATAATGGCATTGCATTCCCCATTTCAAATGCAGTTTTTACCTGTATCATATCAATTTCCCTCCTGGTCAATCTTTCTATCATTTGACGAATAATATCCTGCGAAACAAAATACAAACGGATATGTCCTTGAATCAATTGTGAAACTGCAGTTTGAACTTCTCTCATATAATTCGTTAATAGTCTATCAACAGGACTCATTATGTTCAATATTTCATTTAAAGTTCTGTCATGCTTAAGTATTATTTTAGTCGCCCGTTGCATCACATCCGCTGGTTTATTTAGAATGATTGCAGTTTCATTTATGAATCTTACTTGTTCATCCAGTCCCCCTCTAATCCCATCTAATGTTTTTTGTATTATTTCTAGGTCAATACTCAGTTGTTGCACTTTAGTACTCAGTGTTCCTACCGAAATAGAATTGGCTGTTGATATTGTGGTACCTATTATGGCTCCAACTATAGACATTACCAATGATATCGCGAGCATCACCGCACCTCTCTTTCCTCTCCTCTTCTTAATGTCTGCTGAATTCACAAATGTTTTCTCCAACTGCATTAATATATCTCTTATTGACTGCTTAGCATCCTCTTTTCTTATTTCCAGCCACTCTTTGGTCTGTTCACTCTTAATTCCGGTATTGTTCAAGTGTTTTTCAATCAAAATCTCAGGATTCAATGGTAGGTAGATATTTTGGAAAATCATCCTTCTATCACTCATGATGAATCCTGGTGCCTCTTCCAGTGCGATACCAGATATCATCATCATCATCATCATCATCATTAACCATATCATTGGTATCATCTTCAATGCTGATCGCTTTGCAGCCTTGGTCTTCACCCCTCTTTGGGGCTTTCCCGGAATCCGTCCACGTGGGCTCCAGGACTCCATCGTCTCCCATGGCCTCTGATCCCGGAACCTCTGACCAAATAATGTTAATTTTCTAAATCACATAGAAAAGACACAAATTAAGTACATAGCCAATACTAACTTCACCCTTTTGCCAAAAATAAAACATGCTTGGTAAAAACATTTCTTTTTTTTTTTTCTGAAATTAAACACAAGTTAAAATGAAAACAAGCATATATAAAACATCATTCAATGTTTAATACATTTTCTCTCTGCAGACCAACCATGAGCTTCCATTATATATATTTTTTATTTATTTATTTACTTATTTTATATTATATACATTTACATATATTACAGTGTTTATGTGCCATTATAACAATCAACTTGTTATCTTCTCTGTCACTGCCTCCTGATTGTAGCCATTTATTTTCTCTTTTTGTGTTCAAGGGACTTTATCTGTTTCTACATGCTCAAGCTGCCTGATCTCATGTCTGGGATGGCATGGTTTGATTTGATTTACATGGACGAACTGCTCTATTGCCATTTCACCTTCATTTTTCAAAATGTTATAAACTACAGGAGAGACCTTATCTATGATTCGAAATGGCCCCTGCCATGCTGCTAGAAATTTAGAATTTTTCTGTTTACTTTTTCCAAAATGAAATATATACACCTGATCCCCTACACTGTATTCCTTTACTGATGTCTTTTTATCATAGTATGACTTTGCACTGTCAGCAGCTCTTTCCAGATTTCTCTGCACAAAAGCAAATGCATGTTGCAAATGCTTCCTCAGTTCATCAATGTACTCATGAACTGTGGATGCACTCACAAGTGTCTGCTCATATGTTCTGTATAGTAGGCGTTGTGGTAACACCATTTTCCTACCCGTCAAGACCTCATGGGGGCTAGCACCTGTTGCTTTGGCAGGAGTTGATCTGATTGCCATCAAAACCAACGGTAAACGTACATCCCAGCTGGAACCTGCTTCTGCCACGAATTTCTTTAAAATATCCACAACAGACCTATTGCTCCGTTCAACTCCACCTGAAGAGGCCGCCCGATATGCAATATGTAGTACTACAATCTGGTGCAGGAATGCATTCAATCCACTTTGACATCAAACATACCACACTTAAAATATAACGGTTTCCTCTGCTCGACCTTTTTAAAGGCCCTACATAGTCTATTTGCAAATCTGACCATGGAAGAGTTAGGCCTCTTTTCATTAATGGGGCTCTATGCATTGGTGAAGCAGGTTTAAATTGGGCGCATACTAGACATCCTCTAGTATATAATTCCACATCTTGGGACATATGTGGCCAGTAAGCATAATCTTTTAGTATTTCCAATGTTTTTTGTGAACCTCTATGGCCTGCAGTTATGACATCATGTGCATGGTGTAGCATTAGCCCTCTGAATGAAAGGGGTACCACCCACTGTATTTGTCCTGTTATGGACTCTCTAATCATGAGTCCATCCTGTAATCTAATTTGTGTTTTGTTCTTTAATAGCACCCTCAACTCTTCTTTTCCCATACAATCATTTTCTGTTAAAGGATTTTGTTCAGGATCTATCAAATGATTATAATAGATTCCCAAAATTTGATCATTCTTTTGTGCCTCAATCAAATCTTGGTTTGGCGTGTCATGACTCCACTGTACCACTGGTTGATCTACCTCCTTTGGTGCTTTAGAACATGTGACTGCATCAATTTGTATTTCACCCATTAAATAATCAATAGGTAGCAATTCTCCCATCACAACCCCAATCTTAGCCAGGTGGTCTGCCTTATCATTTCCCTCCTTATCCTCTCCTGGTGTTTTTAAATGCCCACAAATTTTTCTCCAGTATATTGTTAAATTATTCTCTGACACCAATTTGTCTATGGCTTGTATCATTTTTCCATGTTTAAGTGGCTTTTTGTTGTATGTAACCATGCCTCTTGCTTTCCAACCAGGCAAATACTCCACAAAGCTATTCCGTGCATAGTCAGAATCAGTCACCAGGACAATTTCACTGAACTTTTTATCAACTGCAGTAGCAATTGCTTTATAAATGGCTGCCAATTCCGCCACCTGACTGCTCCTAGCTCCAATCCTCATCCCTATACTGGGGACGCCTTCACATTTCAACCAGACATTTCCTATTCCTGCCACTAATTGTTTATTACTGTCATTTTCAATGTGAAAAGCACACCCATCCACATATACAGTTGGCAAATCCTTGCATGTTTTTTCATCAAAAGCTTTGTGTGGTGATTGTTCAAATTCCTGCAAACTATTTTCCACTTCCATTTCATTTGGTATTTGTTCAGCTGCGCAGTCATGTAAGTCAGCTAACCCTTGAGCAATTGGGTTCTTTTTATTTTGTCCATATCTCACTTCTACAGGAAAACCTTGTAATGCCAGCGTCCATAAAGTGATTCTGGACTGCGCTAGATTACCTGATCTAATTCTTTTACTCTCTAAAAATTGCAAAGGTTGATGATTTGTTTCAATAATCACCTTTTCTCCCTGAACAATGGGGCGGAAATGTTGTAGCGCCCACACAGTGGTTAATAGGGCCTTTTCACATTCATTAAATTTCATTTCAACTTGGGAAAATGCCTTACTTGCATAGGCAATGGTTTTGTGATTCAAATCGTGTTTTTGTGATAACACTGCTGACATACAATGTTCAGAAAAACCTATTTCTATAAAGAAATCCCTGTCCTTTATGGGATATGCTAAACATGGTGCCTTTACAAGACATTCCTTTAATTTAGCCACTGCATCAGACTGCTCTTTATCCCATTTCCAGGGAGTATTCAGTTTAAGCAGTTTAGTCAATGGTTGAGTGATTTCTGCATAATTTTCAATGAACTTTCTGTTATAGTCTGTCATCCCTAATAAACTTTTTACTCCTTTCACATTTTTAGGATCTTTTAATCTTTGCATGGCCTCTATTTTCTTCTTTGTGGATTTAGCGCATGTTCAGTCACTTCATGCCCTAGAAAGTTCACTTTTTTCTTGCACCATTGTGCTTTTTGTAAAGATACTTTGGTGCCTGCTTTCTGCAATTGGCCTAGCACATGTCTTATTTCATCAAAATTGCTTTTCAGGCCCTCACTTTTTATCAGGACATCGTCCACGTAAACTATTGTTCCTCTTTCCGCTGCATCCGGCATGGCCTTTCTCAAAAATATGCCAAATTCACTCCCACTATTGATGTACCCGAACGGAGCTCTAAGCCAGGCATATTGAGTCCTGTCAAACGTAAAGGAAAGTAAATTCTGTATCTCCTCTGCCAATGGCATGCACCAATATCCAGAAGTGAGATCTAATGTGGATACTTTTGAACCATGTACCTGAGCTAGGCCCTGATCAATGAATGGCAGTGGCCATCTAGATACTGGTACTCTTTTATTTAACTCTCTCAGGTCTGCACATAGCCGCCATTGACCATTTGGCTTTAACACACCTAAAATAGGTGTATTGGATGTGCTATGAATGGGCCTGATGATTCCCCGCGATTCCAAATTTTTAATAATCTCTGCCAATGATTCTAAACATGCCAGCGGTAGTCTATACTGGCGTACAAACACTGGACTTCTGCTACACCCTTCTGGTAGTGTGGCCACATGTAAATCAGTTAAACCACAATCATAAGCATCTTTTGAAAATACATCCTTAAACTCCATAAATATCTCCCTCAGATTGTTCCTATCCTCATTGCTGTCACACGCATCCGCTAAGGAGATCTGCTCTTCTACCATTTTGGAAAATTCTGGAAAATCTTCTGGTAAGGGAATCTCGGCGCTTTCCTCTAACTGTGTGGCTGTGTCTTTTTGTAAAGCTGCCACTTTTAAATATTTTGGCATATCAGCTTCCACTTCAATGGGCTGATTTTCTGTTTCATTTTCATTTAAATTAAATATTATGCAATCCTCTTGATGGCAGCACACTGTCTCATTTGAATCATAAGGATACACAGAATGAATTTTAAATATTCCTTTGGGCTGAGAGTCCAGGTGTTCTGGCAACTCACCCTTGGCACCTACATACTTTTCAGGGATATTTCCAATCACCATGTTATTTAAATCTGCCGTATAATGTGATTTTTGTATGGCCATTCCTAATGGGGAGTTTTCCTCTAAATGAATATCCTGACAACCTTTATTATTTGCCATAATTTTTACAGATCCTTCACCAATATCTACCAATGGAATGTATTCATAATACAGGCTTGCTGTTTTATGGATTCATTCAGGCATACAAATGCATCAGAGTCTTTCATCTGCTGTCCATTTTTGCATTTCAGTGTTATTGCAAACTGTTTTGTAAATGCAGGAATAATAGTATCTTTCCTCATTTGTAATTCGATTGCATAAGGAACCAGTTGTGCACAATGATAAGCCCTTCTTTTGTCTTCAAATTCAGGTGCCGGACCACCTAGGCGTGACCATATTTTTTGATTAAGGAAAAACACCATACACTTTCTGTGCATGATGTCATTGCCCATGTAAAATTCATTTTGTGCTCCACTCACTATCCATACATTATGGTAAATTGTTTTCTGCCCAATGCTAATTTTAAGCATACATCTGCCTGCAATTCGGATTTCAAAGTCTGGACTGTCCAACCCAGAAACATATTGGTTTTTAATCCTAAATTTCGGGATTTCTTCCCTCTCCATTATTTTTTGCAACAATTTCTCATTAATGAAACTCCTTTCATGTCCAAGCGCTAAAGTGGCTTTTATTGTTTTAAAATAGTCATTTATACCAACATGAACCCATGGTTGCTCATCTTCCATGTGTATTTCTGCCAGAGTGGTAATGTGTTTTTCTGAATCTGTTTTAGGAGCAATATTCTGTTTGCATGTTTTCTCTTTTAAATAAAAACGTAATGTGTGCTCATCTATGGCAGTCTGCCAATTTTTCCTTGGGTCCAAGTATATCTGTACAGGTAGTTTTTCATTGCCGCTCTGCATTTTGTCTTGACACATTAATATAACAGTGACACTAGGTATGCAACTATTCTGGAGATATACCTCCACAGCATCATTTGTTTTGGCAATGGTGTGACATTCATTTATGTTGCTGTTTTGTGATTTTAGTTTCTTAGGCCTCAATGGTTTTTTTGGTTAAGGACCACAGCACTCCATTCACCCCATCTATGAGAGGAGACAATCTTTTCAGGCAATCTGTCCCCATCAGAAATGGAATTTCACAAATAGATGTGATCAATACCTCTTGTTTCATTCTGTGCGTTCCTATTTTTATGTCAACCTCAGTTACACCTATGATGGGCACCTCCTCCCCATTAAAGTTATGCACTGGACCTTGATTTTCCTTCACTGTGATCTGACTCTGTGGGGGTCTCCCTTCAGTGATACTCTTTACCTGCTCCTTGGACATAATTGTGGCCTGTGCGCCAGTGTCAATCATAGCAAAGGTGTGGCATTTTTCTTCTACAGTGATGGGTGCATAATATCTGTCCTCAACTTCCTCTAATACACATAAGAAGTGTGAATTCTTACTGATTTCAGGGCTCACCTTTCTCAGGACTTTTTCACTTTTCGCTAAGCACATTGGTAAACGGAAAGACATTTTTCCCTCCTTTTTACCCATTTCTGCGCGAGAGACTTTATTCATTTCTCCATGATCAGAGGTTTTTTGGAGTGTGGCCACTGTTGGCCCATCCATCTGGGTAACATCAGAGACCACATTACAACCTTCCAACTGAACATGTGTAACAACATCATTCAGCAATTTGTCATTTTTTAATTCTGTGCATTTGTGAACATTTAGTGTGATACCAGCCCTTTCAGCCTCTTCAAAAATATGTGGCTCAAAGAATTCTTCAGGTGATTGACTTGTACCCTCCTTTTGAGTATTTCCTTTTTCTGCCTGTGTTTGGTCATTGTTTTGCTTGCCCAGGGAACGAGTTATAGCATCCCCACTTACTCCCTGTTCACTGGTATTCCCTATGCATGAGTCATTTTTCTTAAATCTGTCCCTTTGTTCTTTTGGAATTCCTAATGTTTCTTTTTCATTTGTGCAAATCTTTACTGTTTTATTTAGCTCTAGGTTAAACCATACCTCTTTTTTAGAAGTATTTGCACTTTCTGTCACATGTTCATTTACTGGCACTTTCATTTATAATTCATTAGGCATCTCAGAGTCGTTATGCAAAATTATATCAGAGCAATCTGTCATTTTGGCACTGCAGTTATCATGAGTACTTAGTCACTTTTCGGAAGCCCCCCAGTCATTGCTATGGCCATCAGCCCCCTCTTTGGAAGGTTGTTTTTGCGCTGTATAGAGCTTTCCTATTTGCTCAGCTAACATTTTCACTTGGGCCTCAAGGCACTTGAACCTTTCCATCTCTCTAGAATCCTCTTTCTGTGGCCTAGGTCGATATTGGTTGTTTTCCCCCTGATTGGATCTATTCTGATACCTCTCAGGTGATTGATGTCAGTTGGGATGGTTTCTGAACTCTTGATTCATTTGTGGAGGGGAGTGGGGTGCACCCATCCTTTGATTATAGTCCCCTGGTGGGGAATCATTGTACTGATGTGGATTGTAGTTCATGTTTTGCCTCATGTCCTGTCTCTCAGATTGTGGGTACTGGCCCCTATGTTGATTTCCATTATCAGTAAATCGATCCACATATCAGGGTCTATCCTGATTACCATATATCATGGTGTTGGGATCAAATCTGCTCTGTGTCCCCAATGAGTGGTAGGGACCATCATTTCTTTGATCTTGATTTTGTCTCTGGTTATTGTTCATACCTGCCATATCAGGCCGATATCCTACCCGGGATCTGTCCCCTAAATACCTAGGGCTGATGTAGCTCTCCCTATTACTAGGATCATGTGATTGGAACATTGGTACAGGAAATGGTGATCTTTGTTGATTACCCCTTTGTTCAGGTGTCACATTATTTTTACCTTGGCTTTGAGCAGACTCAAGGGACATTTTGGCTGACCTGATTTCCATTACTGTGGCTGAGGGTTCTTTAGATTTAGGTCTAGTATCTTTCATTTTATCACTTTCTCTACCCTGACAATAGAGTACCTAATATAGTTTTGTGCTTTGATGTACAATCCATTCAAGGGACTTGTCACGGTCAAATTCACGGACCAATTGGGATATGATGTCTTTCTGTAGCCCATAGAAGTATGCAGTTTTAAACTCATTGGAATTTGGGTCAAAAGATGCATCAAAGCGAGAAAATGCTCTTTTTAAGTCTTGTAAAAATTGGCGAGGGGATGTATTACGTCCAGCAGTGATTGTGTAAGCGACTTTCTTTGCCTCCTCCAATGACTGAAAAGGATAAAATGACGCCTAATTTCTTTTTCAAACTCCACCCAGGTCATATTCTGCTGTTCATTTAATCCCCTTATGATGCTGGCCGTCGGGGCATCTCAAGTTAAATAAAAATATTGTCTGTACTGTTCCTTAGGTATCTGGAGTGCTTTAAAAATGTCATGCACCGCTTCTAAGTGATCCTCAATGCAGCATTCACCTCCCTTTTTAAATGGTTTGATCAGGGCTTTAATGGATTTCATTATTTTTATTGGGCTACTTGTTGCAATGCATGGAATTGCACTATTTTGTGATTCAATCCTGTTTTCAGGTGTATGAGATTGGTGGCTGCCCCCAATGGGAGTATCAAATCCCCCAAGGGCGCTGCAACCAAGTTCAGTCACCGGCCCAGTCACTGGTGCACTAGCTCTTTGGGCAGAACTAGAATTCACCTCCACTCCATTGAATGTGGTACCCTGCCGCCTCTCCTGGGACCTGGGAATGCACATTTGCTTTTCTAAGTCCTTACACTTTTTAAGGAGTCTGTTTGCTTCATTTTGCAAATAGTTGTTTTCATCACTCATCTTATTAATCACCTCCTGCATGTCACACATTTGCATTTGGCATTCATTGAACTCTTTATTTCTCTTGTCTCTTTCTTGAGTCATTTCAATCATTTCTTGTCCTGCACTCTGGAGATCACATTCTTTTTCACAATGTTCTTTTTGTAAAATCTGCATTTCTAAAACAACCTCATCTTTATCCTGTCTAATGTGGTCCACTAAGGCTTTTAAGTGTACCAATTCTTGCTCACTATCCTCAAATTGTTTCTTGCTTTTGGATAGCTGAGCATCAAAGTCTCTGCATTTTAATTGTATGTCTTTTTGGCATACATCCAATTCTGCTCTTAACATTTCCTGATTTTTACTTGCCCCATCTAATTCTGTCTTTAACCTGTTAATTAGCTGGGTATCATTTTCCTGCATTCGCAGGGACTTATTCAAAATAAACCATATTTTGCCGCATAGCCGTATTAAACAGTCTTTCTCTGCACTTTTATCGGCTGCATTCAATAATCTTGTAAGGCAGACCTGAATTATGCTGCCTTCTGCAAAAATATTGTCTAGTTTTTCTTTCTGCACCTCACCCTGAATGCGGTCACGCCATTCTAAAGTGCTGTTCGACGACCACGTCCCATGTGCAAAAAACTTTGCCTCTAAATATTGCACTAGGTCTGAAAATGTGGTTTCCCTTTGTGACATTCTGAAATTCGTTTTTAGTGGCACACTGCTATTATAAAATGGGTTCCCTTTAATGTGCAAATGGCAGTGTGAGACACGCTTGCCACGTCCAGTAGGTACTCTATGATCACTTTCCCGGCCTGCAACGCACCATAAATATGTTGGGTATTTTGTGGATATTTGGGGCTTTGCTGTATTTTCTTACCGCCAAAATACCTTTAGCAATAATCGCTCTTTGTATTCATATTGGGTCACACATGACAATAATACATTGCATTATTTCAGAATTCAGACCTATTTAGATGATATGCATGGTAGTTTGCGTGGTTGGTTGGTATAGTGGTTGGTTTATTTGTGGCCCCAATATCCAACATCCCTTGTTTTTTATCTAGGTTGTTCTTGATCACTAGAGAGACCTCAGGCCTACATTTTAGGGATACCACATTTTCAGTGTTAGTGTTGTGTGCCACCATGGGCTATTGTGGTATTTTTGTGGTAATTTCCACTACCTTATATACGGTAGGGAACTATGTCCAGAGAGTCTCTCTTCCCGTTGACTCATGTACCTCCAACAGGCTATGCTACAAACAGTCACTCACAACTGTCCATACTGAATAGAATCATGCACACATCTGCTTTAAAATGACAATTGCACTGTTTAAAATCTACCCACGTTTAAACCTTTCCCCATGCAAAATGAAAGAGAGAAATAATACACACTAGCTATCTGTTTTCAAATATTTTTGTATTATAGAAATTTCTTTTAAACACAGTTTAATTTTTTTTACAGAAATAAATGAAATGGTACAACATTATTTGTGATAAAATGAACAGAGAGCTGCGAGAATATATTCAATTGGTAACATTAAATATGCTGATAAGAGACTGAGACTCCCTTTAATACACTGACTGAACAGTTTCGCACACTTTCGCACAGCTCCCACTCGCTTCTATAATTACCTTATCTGTTCAGCATGAGTTTTCTCCGGCTATTCTCTTTCTGAATTTGGCTCCCTTGAAGATCAACCCCAGTGAGAACAAGCGTCTGCCGTTCTAAAACCGGGGTTATTGCCTGGAACTCTCAGCTTTTGCAGCAGGAATGCCCCAGCCAGGAAAAAGATCCTTCTCCCAGCTCTGCCAGATGTCGCCTCCTTCCCCCTCTTCTCAAGCTTCTCCAGCAAAGTTCTAATCACAGCCTCTAGCATGATACTTGCTATGACGCTGCTCCAATCAGAATCAATCATGTCATCTCCTCCCTCACTACACAATGGCTCACTTCTACAGTGGCAATTGTAACAAACTGATTTCCTGTTCCTTCGAGCTCTTTGCTTCCTGTAGTTATGTGGACAGAGCAGCAGAGAAAAAAAATGAATGTGCGTTTAAAAGTTCACTTTCATAGTAGGCCTAATTCTGCAGTGGAGACACATTTTTATTAGTGGGTTATGTTAAATGAAGTTTTATTAGTCAGGTTAGTTGTTAATAAGGTTAGTTATTAATTTTCAAATGTGTCTCTTGCAACATAGACATTTCAGGTGAAAAATAGTGTGCATTTTAAATGTGCAGATGTGTGCTTTTAACTGTAAAAATGGATTTGCATCTTACATGTAAAAATCGTTTTTTGACTGAATAGCCTGTCTTTACTTATATGTCCATGTTACTCTGGCAACACATATAGCAATGCACCACACCCATGTAGTGGTGCTGCATATAAATGCTACCTGTGCAGTAGTGCTGTACTCTGTGCTGTAACACGCCAAATATCCTTACAATCCCCAAACATGTGTTGGCCTTGTTGGGCCTTATCAGTGAGGAGTAGCTTGAGTCTCTAGGCCCAGCACTCATAGGACCCACATCTGGGCATACCCGTCCCACTCAGGGTGACATACGCAAAACAAAAAAGGTAATGGCTAGAAGGTTTGGAATTCATCCTAACCTCTGGCATTTATCTTGGCAACCCTCCAGACCATTGTTCTTCGCCTGCCAAGTCATTGCAAAAGGTGATACTCTATATGGAGATGAGGCTTGGCAGAAAGCTCTGGAATATTCCCAATGGCCCTGTCACATGTGTGTGGTGAGTGACACAATTGGCTGGAGTGAAGCATGTGACATCTACAGTAAGGTGGATAGAAATGTGCAAATATGTCTGGCACTGGGTTCTGAGAAAGGCTTATAATGGACTGCAAGCTGGAAGGCAGGGACTTTTGGCATGTGATTTATGGGTGCTTTTGATCTGGGCCTTTAACATAACTCTGTGGCCTTTCTTTTGACAGAGCCTGCTCTGGACCTTGCTGGATCAGGACTCTAAAACAGGGCAGGGATTTAACAGTCTATGGTTTGATGCAAAGACTTGGAGCTGTGTTTTTCTAATTTTGGAAGGCTTTTCTTGAGTGTGATAGCCAGGCTGTCATTTCGATCTGTTCTGTCTGAGCATAAGGCATTTTGCCAAGCCTCGCTGAACTTTGAAGATTGCTGATAGTTGGGCTGTTATCTGTGTGTCTGGCAGCACAATTTGGGATCCCAAGCCCTAAAGACTTGAGGGTTCTATCCACTTGTGATGAGCCAGGCGCTGAAACTGCAAACAGGCTGGGGGTGCCTGGGGTCACACCAATGTCAAGTGAGTATCAATAGGGAGCAAAGGTTTTATAGTTTCTTTCAAGGGGTGATTCAGCTAGGTTTATCTGACCCAGAAGACAACATCATCTTACTCCATGGTCACTTGCGACAAAAGGAAGTTGCCTGAATCAAAATGTATTATGGGAATAATTCTGCTATGGAAGCAAGTCAATTTTCTGTAACGTCAGACTAACCCGATCTTAGTTACGGGGCAAAGGGTACATAGGAGATTATGTTGTTCCGAAAGTTCATCTGCTTCATTAAACCAACTAAAGTGCTTGCCAGGGTGTGTCCTAATTTCATCCCCAACTGACTAATAGTAAATAAGGGTGAAATAGCAAAGGATGTCAATCCATGGTACACACATTATCAATGAATGCTAATTAAATTTTATTTAACAACCCAAAGAAAACTGTTGTTGTAAAATTACATTTCCTGCTTTCTTGTCTCGAATAACATGCATGGTTGAGTTTGTTTTGCTGATTGATGTTGAAATATGTTATGAATATACACGTCTATCATTGTGTTGACAGATTTTAAAATATTCATAATAAAATATGGACTGGTGAGTCTGTATGGTAGTCTTTTATTATGTGGCCTATTCAATATAGAGTATACAATGGTATATGTGGGGTATCCCTAGTACAGTACTAGGTCTAATGATGCCCAGCCGAAGAACCCACAATTATATCAATTATTATTAACAGAAAGTGATGAAGGCAATATCTCACCCATTTTTTGGTGGAGATGCGGGATGCTGTTTTGGCTGAGTGCATTTGTTAGGAAGTGGCACCTTATAGCTGCCATAGTGTGCTGTGCTTTACATAATATTGCCACACTACAGGCATGGCAGATGTTAAAGCTACAGACCCCTGTTATTATGCCGAAACTAAGTTTGACGCTCTAGAAACCTGGACGTCAGAAACTATTACAAGTTGGCGAGAACGATTGTTACCAGAAATTGACAAGGAATCCCCTGAGAAGCTGCTTGCAGAGGGAATGGTGCTACATTCTTGTTTACATAGACTTTTTAACTGTGATGACCAGAGGAGTCAGGAAGATTGCTTAGTCCGTTGAGGAGCAAAAACAGAGGTTGATCGATCTGAGGAGGAAGGATGGTGAGGTTGTTACAGGCTTACAAAGTGAGTTGGCAGTCATGAGTGAAAAGGTGTTTCAGTTTGGCGAGACCCCAGAAGGGGGGTGGATCAGTGCACAATTGCAGGCCAAATGTGAAGCTTTAAATGTCGAGGTTGTGCAGAAAGATAAGGAATTGGAAGAAAGTTTACGAGAAATTAAGCACTTACAAACAGTTTTAGAAGGCATCTGGGCAGACATGGATTTTGCTTTGTCAGAGGTGCATTTACTGCACAAACATAATAACAATCTGCTAGGGATATACAATTGTTACAAAGTGAAGTGTTCAGTTTGATGTCTGAAGTTGATAGAAAAATGGAAGCATTCAATGATTACAAAGTGCAGTTCACAAAAACGAATGATTAAATAGTCAAGCTGAGATGTGAGAGTTCTGCACTTTATATTGAGATAAAAGCTTTGCATTCCCAGTTTGGAGAAAAATCAAAATACAGATTTCAGAAGTCCAGAGATGTGTAAAGGGCCCATTAACAGCAGGGCATGACTATCACTGGGACTATGCAATGTAAGAGTCTCGTAACTCTGCCAGCTGATGTACGTGTACCAATGACTGGCAAGGCTTCTGTTAGAGGCTAGCCCTGTTTCTGCTGAACAGCAGCAGATGGGTCAAGATGAAGCACATGTAATCCACTTAAAACTATAAAACATCTTTAAAGTCTAATTAAAACTTTTAGAAAATATTTAGGTGTGACTATTGAAGAGCTTCTGGAAAAAGTTATTGAAATGTGCCAAATCATATTATGACAGAAAATCATCTGTTAGGGAGTATGATGCAGTTGATCAGGTATCCAAGTTTAGCTTCACAAAAGGCAAAAGTAAAAATGCCAAGGCATGGTCCATTGAAAATTGTGGACAAGGTTTTGCCTGTTGTGTAGAGAATAATGACCAAGGAAGGGTATATGGCTTTGGAACAAAGATGGAGGAACCAGTAGGAAGAGTGAGGTGTAACAGTCACATTAAGATCAAGATGAGTAAGTCAACGACATGAGTGGCTGTAAAGTGAGTAGCTCACATAAGGAGTGAAGGGGGTCATTGGAGCAGATAATTAGGTGTGTTGGTATGGTGTGCCTGAAAGAATGAATGAGAAATAAGGACGTGGACTAATAACAAACATTTAAATGGGTATATGTCTACAGTTTTTGTTCATGAAAGGCATTTTATAAACCGGGGTAGTCCTAGAGGAAAAAGTATTGTTGCTTGGTACTTAACCTGTCTGTCTCTCTCCTCTGGTTTTGATCCTCTAACTCCATTTCCTTCATCAGTGTTTTGTGGGGGTACCTGGAGTCAGGTATCCATTGAAGTGGCTTCTGGACAGAGGAAAGCGGAGCCACAGGAGCTAAAAGGGGAAAAAAGGCAGAAAGATACACATGCCCGTAAAGGAGAAAGATCCAGATGACTAGATGGAAATGTGCAGTCTCGTTGTGATGCACTTTGTGACGTGGGCACAGGCCTCTCCGGCAAACAAACAAACAATATTCAATCCAAGGCCAGCAATGGGCCTTGTGATGTAAAAGTCACCACCAAGTTCCAGAGATGCTGCATCCATTCACTATAATTCTTTCCTAGTATGCTCATTTATATATTATCTGTTTTCTGTTCTCCTACGATCTATGGTCAATTGTTGCTGATTTATTTCAACCTGTTAACATTCTTTTTTTAATTAAATTGATGACACTTCGATATTAAGCAAAACACATGCTCACATTGTTGCACAAATATCACATTGTTTGATGACATAAAACATTTGTGAATGCTAGGATCAATGCTTCTTTAGGGTCCCATGTTTAAACAGTGTGCTCTACAAAAGAATTAGGGAGATGAAGGGAAATGCTGTGCACCAAATGCAACAATTGCACTAATTTCAACAGTGCCGCTGATTTCAACAGTGCCACTAATTTCAACAATGTCACTAAGTATTTCAACAGAGATGGTGTGCCACCAGTTTCAACTTATGCTAACATTGCAGCATGTGATGTGTATGCTATTTGGTACTAATGTGTAGCATTGATGGTTACAACAAGGGAGTGGTCGTAGCAGTAGGAATTGAGGGTAACAACAAGGGAGTGGTCGTAGCAGTAGGAATTAAAATGGGGTGATTTTGAATGGAGGGGTTCAGAAGGCATTAACATATGAACATTACAGCATGTTCATGGACGCCTTTGCTTCTTTAAAACAGCTTTGCTTGCGAGTGTTATATTCAGAAAAAACAGAAATAAAGGGTGACCATCCTGCTTTGCAAGGCGGAATGCATGCTTTGACAAGGTCATTGTTCATTCAGAAGGGAGCATGGATGTTGCATTTTCTTCTGAGCACAGGAAGGAATGGAGGAACAGTTGGCAGGTTTGCAGCGTGCCAAAAGCCAGAGGGAATGACATGGGTGATAGATGGCTCGGTAATATCCCCAATGGCCCTGTCACGTGTATGTGGGGAGTGACATAAAGAATGGAGTGAAGGAAGTGGCATCGTATTGGAGGTGCGGGTTTAGCAAGGAGTCCAGATGAGATTGCAGGATATTCGCCGCAGCTCGGGAGCTATGGCAGCTCATGTCCTCACAGTTCCATTGCGCAACAGCGCCCACTGTTTTACCTTTTTTTAATGACCAGAATAGCAGGTAACACTAACAAAAGAAAAGAACTGAGTTTTCTCTAATCAACTCTTCTTGTTTTTTCGATAAAGATAAGTTGTAGAAGAGCAGCCTCCCCCCCCCCGCCATCTGGTAAACAAACAGGTGACTGTGCCATTTAGGGGGCATGTCCCACCCATTGGTTCAGTAGGGCAAATCATTGGTCCACACTATGTTTATCCTCACTGTTTCTGCTTAGGGTATGGTAATACAGTTGTCTGAGTGAACATTTGTTCTCGTATTTGCACCATTGAAACAAGGGGCGGGACACTGCCCCCCAATGGCATAGTCACCTGTCAATTTTCCAGAGAGCGTGGGAAAAGCTGCTCCTCTGCATTCCTCCTTCTGGTTGACATATTCAACCACTATTTGACCACATACCTATTGTTTACCCTCCCCTGCATGCAGTGTATGTATGCATCCCCATCTCAGTAACCCCCCTCAGCTCAACATGGGATGTATCATGAAAGACACTTCTAGTCATATTGCATTCTCCTAATCTATTGTACATGTATCCTTTTTTTATTAAAGGTGTGGCATATTTCACCCTCTTTTATTATTTGTGAATATGTCTGTATCCCAAAAGAGTAGCATTGTTTACTTCCATCTTGTTCCCACCCCTGTTACCCAATTAAGAGTTAATGTACATGCACATGAGTGATTCTGCCACTACGAGAATTGGGGGGTATCATTAAACAAAACTTGTATTTTTTCTAATGAGGGGACACACCAGCTCATTCATTTTGTATTATTATTATTGTCCCCTCTCCTCTTTTCCTCTTTTTTTCTGTAGATAGTAAGTTATTACTCTTCTCCACCCCATAACATATCATCTGTTCCTGTCCCATTTGCCATCTGCTTTTTTATACATATCCTGGTCATCATCTTGCTTAACATCCATTAGAACTTCTTCCATCACGTTCTCTTTCCTTCTCCATTTCAATTTCACTGATCTTTTAATCCGTTCATTATTGTTTTTACATATCAACATAGTGAAAAGTCCTGATTTGGTAGAAATGGCAAGCTAATTAAAGGACATTTTCAAAGCCTGTGACAACGTGGTCACCATCATCCTCATTCAGAAGAAACCCCCTTCTGGTCACAACAAACCTGCCAACTAAAAACATGTGTCATTCATTTACCATCTTTATCTGACTCACTAACTTTGCGCATGCTAACAGAGTAACCCCTTCCAAACTGAGTTCTGCAGTAGACAAGCCATCATGTAAGTGCTTACCTACATCTATAAATATGTCACTATTGCTCCTCACCTCTGTGACATCTTTCTCACAGACAAAAAACCCGACATGTTTCATTCCCATTATCCTTCGAAAGGGTTGTCAACGGGAAATTCTTCAGGGGGGGATATTCTGTAAACAACAATTGGCATTACAATTATTGGAGTAATTCCATGTAGATTCAGTGCGACTTGATGCAAGGAAGACAGGGCAGCTCTTTAAGGAAGGCTCTTTTCACTGTCAAGTGCCAACCTAAGCAAAAGGGTAGAGAAAGACAACCGGACGAATCAGTTCAATATTTCAAACATAAACACTAAATATAGTAGTTTGTTGGCCTTCTAGACTATTGACAACTTGAAGGCTTACCTCACTGCCAATTTATGAATAGTAGCAGGGGTAAAAGAATAGTATGTATTCATTTTATTTATATTGCGCACCTAACCGAGAGGGAGCAAGGCGCAGAGGCAACAAGAGGATTGCAAAGCTTGGTTACATACAAAGGTACGCGGTCCAGCTGTGGTTACAGTGCTGGACGCGTAAAATGGAGACAATGCACGCCGAGGAGGCATAAATTACAGGGATAAACAATATAGGCAATATTATATACAAGATGCAGGTTGTTTCATGACAGATATCTATGCCAAACAGATGACAACCTAAATGTACATATTTACAAACATAGTGGTGTGGGGCATCAGGGCAGCAAGAGAGCAGGCGGTCGTTATGTGTCGTGAACCTTGAGCCAATGGATGGTTTTAGATCTAAATTGGCGGTAGGGAAGGTCCTCCCTACAAATAGGAGGGAGGGAGTTCCAGAATTGTGCTGCTTTTACCGGAAAGCTGTTCCCTCCCGACATAGTACGTTTAAACCTAGGCACCAGAAGGAGATTAGAGTTGGCCATCCTGGAAGGGCGAGAGGAAGTGGGTCTGGTGAATCTAGTGATAAGATATTGAGGGGCTGCTTGGTGGAGACATTTGTGAGTCAAGGACACCGATTTGAGGATAATTCTGTCTTTAGTGGATAGCCAATTGACGGATCTTCTAGAGTCAGAAATGTGGGCTTTCTTCGGGATACTGAGGGCCGCTCTTGGGGCATTATTTCGAAGGATCTGTATTTTGTTAGTGATATATTTGTTGCAGCCTACATAAAGTGCGTTGCAATAGTCCAGCTTGGACAGGATCAACGCCCTGGCTAGTGTGATGCAGTTGGAAGGAGAGAGAAAAGGTTTAGCTGCTCTGATGAGTTTGCAAGTATAAGCTGTGGTAGAGGCCGTGGCATTAACTTGTTTTTTGAAGGTGAGAGTGGAGTCTAGGTAGAAGCCAAGGGTTTTGACCTCCTTGGCTACCGTGATCTTATTGTTTTCAATTACAAAGGAGGAGTAATTTTGGTCCAATTTGCTAAGGTTATGTGGCGATCCCAGAATGAGGAGTTCCGTTTTGTCATCATTCAGGCATAGACCGTGTGAGGCCATCCATGCCTGAATGATGAGGTACACTCCATTGACGAAGGCCAAATCCTTATCATAATCCCCCGTCAGCGGGATGAGGATCTGGGTATCATCGGCATAATTGGTGTAGGTGATACCCAGACCATCTAGATCATCAAAAAGGGGCTTAGTGAATATGTTGTACAGTGTCGGAGAAACGCATAATCCCTGGGGCACGCCCCAGGTGATGGGCATTGGGTCGACTGCTGCTAGTAGTGAGAAGACTCTCATTGTGCGGTTGTTTCGAAAGGATTGGATCCAGTCAGTAGCCTCTTGAGAGAAATGGGCTGTTTTTTGAAGGTGATACCATAAGATCTTGTGGTCGAGCAGGTCGAAGGCATCTGAGAAAGTCTTCGTGTGCGGAAGGTTTGCTCTCTGAAAAAAATGGATGGTCCCTTTCATCAATTTTTCCCCTTGTAGTTTAAGGGATCTCATTGTTTGTACGAGCATGCCAGTGGACTGCACCAGTCTCGCGATGCATCTTTCCTTGCTGTACTTGGGCACAGCTACTGTGTGTCTCTCTCTCTCTCTCTCTCTCTCTCTCTCTCTCTATCTCTATCTCTATCTCTTTCCCTCTCTCTCTCTCTCACTCACTCACTCTCTCTCTCCATGGTGGGTATGGTGCTGTGATTGGGTCCCTCCAGGGCTGTGGTGGCTCTTCTTTACCATTCAGAGCCTTAGCCGCTGCAGTTGTTTTTCTCTTTTGGGTTTCTCTGTTGCCTTTCTGTGTCGATTGGGAGTTCCCTGCAAGTGAAAATAAATACTGGTTATTATCTAAACCAAGAGGCAAGGCACAAAACAAGGTTCTGAATGCAGGCATGCTGGAATAAGAAGGGGGCATACACAGATTGTGGCCCTATACCACTCCCAGCAAAGTTACAACTCTGTGCTTCTCTTCACCCTTCCCACCTTTAGCTGAAAGGCTCCTTCACTTAATCCAAGCCCTAGATTTCACAATCTGGGTTTTCAATTTGCTAGTGACCAGAGTCTTTATCAATTAATCACCACCACTGTTACACCAGCTAGGCTTAGTCGTTTGAACATTCATAACATAAAATCCTATCACACCTATAACTCTCCAAATACACTAATCGACACGCTGGCACACTGCAGGCCGGATTACATACCCAGCCTCTTCATGGGGTTCAACCTTTCCTCCTCCCAACAAGTATTGAACTTTGCATCCGTACCGTCTACAACCTCCCATGAGCTTCAACAACCTCTGTTCACCACATTCGCATGTGTTGACAATACATATAAATGTGCACCTTTTCACATTGCTGCTTCTTTTGTTGAACATCATCAAAGGGATATCACCACCCTAATTGGCTGAATTTATCTTGTGATACTCACAACCAAGTACTTTACGCCACCAATCTATCCTCCACCTAACTGTCCCAATTGACCCTGTGCGGTCTCCTATTTACGCTCCTTCATCCACCTGGCTCCCCATCTGTGGAACTACCTATCCCCTAAAATGAAGAACATTCCAACAGTAACTTAGTTCAAGATCACCGTTAAGAACCACATTCTCTCCAACGATGGAGATCCAGAATGTTGCCATGACCTTGACCCCCAATGATCCACCAGTCACCATCACCACCACTAGACTACACATTTGTACATCCGAACGTGCTGCATTAACTCTATTTAAAGTCTGTCCTTTGCTATTCCCATGTACTATCTCCAGTTCTACCACCAGTTGAATTAATATATGACATACTCCATCATGACTTTGTAAATGTTTCCAAATCCCCTAGCAATGACACTGCTCCAGCCATCAATACTTTACTTCTTCACTAAGCAGATTTCAATACATATCCACGGTTCCATGTGTTAATATCCATGCAAAAATATTGCCATATTGTTGCAGTGATATTAAGGCATGGAGCCTGCGGGGGACACCCCCGCAACCCCAGCTCCCAAAAACCCCAAAAATGATCCCCCCCAACAATATCGCCTATGGCTGTTGCAAACAACCATATATAGGGTGATATTTTTGGTGGGGATAATATGTAGTGATACCATATACACACAGGCATTTCATACTCCATCTGCTGTCCACTCTTACAAAGATACCATCAGAGAGGGCTGAACGTAAAGCTCAACAAAACAGAATGACCTCAAATGCTGAGCTAAATATTCTATTCCATTCAGCACACTTACCCGCCTCTGAAAAATCCCAAATTTCCCTCGATGCGTGGTGAAGGTTAGTCCAGCGTGCTTTAAATAACGCTACCTCACATGCTGAGTGCAAATATCACAACTCTGATTCTGGACTAGGTTTCAGTGATGCCACCTTGTATGCTGAATGCATAACTCTAAGTCTGGCTATCACTGGCTGCCTGCTTCATTTCCCCCACGGCACAGTTTGCACTTTGGGTTGGGGGACAGCAAAATTGCTCTCTTACATGTCTTGAATGCCCGATGGCCCACCTTTCAGTCCTTTACAGTTGGTACCCCAAGAGACCTCAACTTGAATGGATGACATAATGAATTCATTCTCCACAGGCTAACATGGTATGTTTGATTTAGATAGATTTTGAAAGCACGTTTTATTAACCTCGAATGAGTTCTGTGTGATAGAAAATTGGTGATGCGATGTGACATGGAGGCCCCAAAATGCTTATCATAGTTAGAAATGCCAGCTATTTCTTCAATGCTATCTTTAGCTGTGTCATAATAAACTACTCGTTGCACGGAATGCGATATTGTTTGACGATCTAAAATATACCAATGATTTATTTTTAGGTACTGTTAAATGAGCCATGTGTTTTGTTGATTGCAAAGAACTCCTGTGACAAGTGCCCCAATCCTGCACGATACAAGTATATCCTGCAAAGATGTTGATTAAGGAAAGAATATTCTGATGTTTTTCATCAACTGCAAATGATTTTTTAAAATATGCACTTTCTGCCACTTTCGTCTTGCTAATGACCTACAAAAACAGTCACACAAATACATCACAAATATGTGACAAACACACATTCAGTCACCCAGGGACCACATTAACGGTCTTTTCGTTGACACACAACGCGGAGGGGCACGATTTCAAAACAGTCCCAAAGTAACCATTATAATTAATTGTTCTTAATGATAAGTATAGCCACCGTCCACAAAACACATTAATTGAATGTGCCCAGGATCTGGTAATGATGAAAATGAAGCAGACATTAACCACATGGCCAGCTGGACTCTCACTCAGCAGAGATCATGTGTTGATTACTGTTCAAGGGGTTTATGCTTCTCCTTGATTTGATTACAGGGAAAGAAAGACTGAAGACAGTTTTATGCATCCTGATCATTAAACTGGCTTCACGTGTTTCAATTTATGCGAGACAGGACGGTGTGTATGTTTTAACGATGCCCACTAAGTGTCAGAATTTGATTTGGACTAATTATTCAAAACATAATTCACTAAGTTCTAAGCCTGGGTAATCTTCTGCCTCACCGACCATGCAAGTCAAAATGAATAACGAATTCGGTGAACATTAGACTTTTGAGCTGTCACAAGCCTCACTGATCGCCCAAGCACTTGTTTGAACAGACGCATACTCTCTCCTCCATAGTCACAACAAGGTGGCTTTTCCAATTGAATGCATTCTCTTGCCCCCAGAAAATTCTTCATTTTCTACTCTATAGAATCCACTCATAACAAACCTTGTGTTTGATGCTTCTCATGCAGGGTGGTTACTGGATTATGTCCTCACTAATGTTCACAAACAGATGTGTTTCAAAGCCAGTGAGAGGCACTGAAAGTCAGTGGTGACTGGTGTTTTTTATAATTGGGGGCGGAGGGGGGAGTAAATGTTTCCCACGAATATGTTGAGCGACCAGGTAGTGAGGGAGCCTGAATGAGCCAAGAGAGTTTGGAGAATGGTTCTCATGGGGTGGGCGGGGAAAGGGGGAGGCAGGGCTACTATCTCCTGCAAGAAAATGTTGAAAATAATAGGTTTCAAAAGTGCATTTTACAATATACTTTCTGTGAAAAATTGGGTAAAAAGCCCACAAGTTTGCGTTCTATTTTGGAGGGGAATACATGAAAAAAATACACGCAGATCTGCAACAGTGCACATAGGGATTTTCCAACAGATGTTCATGAGGTATTTTCCCACAATACATGCCAGAATAAAAAAAAAACAGTATAATTGTCATGCTGACTCGGTCCATACATGTCCATGCAGACTGGAGAAATGTACACCAAGATTACCATATACAGGACATACTGCTGTTGGCATTATAAGTAAAAAGAAATGACATGCCACAGTAAGGAAACATGTCCAGACTGACTTCACCAATGTAGTGGTGTATGGCCATGTATCACGCTCGCCAGGTTGGGTTTATCCTAGATGCCAGTGAATAATGCCATGCCACAGTAAAATAACATGTCGAAATTGGCTGCACCAATGTAGGCCTGTCTAGCCATGTATTAACACCTGGCAGGTTTGCTTTAACCTTGATGTCCAGTACAAATGTCATGCCACAGTAAGAAAACTAAAACATGCAGACCAGTCTAGCAACGCTATAACACTAATCATGCTGGCTTTACCCTTGATGTCAGTAAAACATATCATGCAACGGCAAGAAAATATGTCAAGACTACCTGCCGCTGCACACATGTAATACCCATTGCTTCAAATGGGTGGCTCGCTACCTGACATCTACACAAGCACTCCACTCTCATTCATATTTCATGCATGCACATTCTCACACCCACCCACCTATACAGCATTGATACACTCTTTTTCACCTTTGCACCCATACATCATTAATACACTCGTTCACCTTAAACCCATACAAAACACATCCCCTCAGTCACACACACTTAGACAAAATACACGTTTTCCTTCAGCATGTAGTCAAACAAAATTCCATATACTCATTCATTCACTCATGCACTTACAGACACAAACCTGCACATGCACGCACACATGCATTCGAACATACGTACACGAATGTTTTCCTTACCTTCAATCCTGGAGCTAACGTTACTCTGTCTCAACTCCCAAGAAAGATCTCTGGTTTCCACAGAGCACGATACAGGAACCAGGAAGAAGGCAGTGCTTCTGTGTTCCTGCACATGCACTGTGGAATTGGAGTGGCTCCGCTCCAGCTCTATTCCCGCTGGCATATGAATACGCAGGGAGGTGCAGGAGTGCCCTTTACACACATTCAGACCTTTAAATAACACAGTCTGCATCCCAAATGGTCCATGCAATGCTGGGGAAGAAAAATGGCCACAGTCTTTTATGGCGCCTTGTGCATTCATGCTGGGTTAATGAAACTGTCAATGGAAAATAATGTTTCTCCTGGACAGTTAAAGTCAGACCAGGAGTGCTTCCTCAGCAGCTTTCTGCATCAGAGGTAGCGCTCACCGGTTCCAGTGGGCTGGCTTGGCGCATCCATAATGGATGGCAGATCAGCACGTTCTGCACCTGCACCATATGGTCGAATCGCTTCTGCTGAATGTACCTTCTACAACAAATTCCAGGATTTATTTTGAGTAAACCACCCTATACTATATATTTTCCACCTCTCCCTAAACTGAATCATATTTACATTTTCTTGCTCTCCCTCAACTACTCATTCCACCTCTTTCCTCTTCATTAGCCTGCAATACTGATTGCAGAATGCACATATGTCTAATGTAACCTGCGATGCCAAACTCACCCAGACCAGCCTGCCCGAAGTTCAAAGGAAATTTGGAAATGTTCTGTTTAGTTGAATCAATGGGCATTCAGGTGAGTTTCCAAAGAATGTTAGTGACCACTACCTTAGACCTCCTTTAGTGACTACAAATGATACATTGCTCTATAAATGTATATACAGAAGAGGCATGTGGAGTGTCCCAGGCTTCCATTTCTGTAGCCCACCAATGCCTGATATCCCTTCACACCGTATGTGCAGCCTCAGGTTGAATGATGATGTCATGCAGGTTTGCAGGGGATCGAAATAGTGTGAAGTGAGGAAGACAGCACACTAGAACCACAGCACTTTCTCTAGAACCGCCACCACCACAGTTCCACACTGGATACTCCTGTACTTTGCTATTTCAATAATAGGTTCTGTTATGTTCCATTACAGTGGAACCTGGCATTGTTTACTATCTCTGTGTTCCTGAGCATCACCTTTTGTATGCAACAGTAGTGACATGTGGGACCCTCCACCCATCACATTAGAACATTTCCCACCCACGTGCTCTATTTAGAGCCTGTTTCCCTACTAACATTCGTCCTACACATTTCCATGCTCAGCATCATCTCCAGCACCATCATGCAGGGGACGCCCAGCTTCTTTATTTCTAGAGTCTCTTGGTTTCACAGGCAATTCCTGGGAGCAGTGTAAACCGCTTTTGCATTGCGTTTAGTAGCTGTTGATGGATTGGATTTTGTGACCAGAAGAAAAGAAGCACTCTTACTGACAGTTTTAGGAACTGAACGCTGCCTCTGGTTTTCCTTTGAGCCTAAAATAATAAGATGGCCTTGACTGAAGCCATGGCCCACATTCAACTTCATTGCCAGAAGTAGGTCAATATTGTTTTGAAATGGATATGTACTACAGCAGACTCCAGTTTTCTTGTGAACCCATCACTGAACTGACTGAGTTGGCAAGCACGTTGAGTGGTTACCGGTCAACTAATTATGGATCATCTTATTAAGATGGTCTGGAAACCACAGTTTAAGCAAGAAATGAGAGGCCGGGAAATCCCGTAACTCAAGAACGGAAATAGTCAAGATGGAAGGCAAAACCTGCTTTATTAACAATTCAACATAAAGCAGGGACAGCATACCAGCATTAAATCTTGTGACTCTGAAAGGTTCTCACGCAAAACAACGCAAAAATAAGACAAAATGTCCTCATCAATGACGTCATACTACAATCATAGTTACAAAAATGGATTGGTTAAGGGACTTGAGTACAAATCTATTTTATTCAAGGAAAAAAACTTTAGTTTCAGGGGCGTCATGGTGAGCAATACATTGTAAAACATTGTGTGAAAGGAAAAAACTTTATTTGCAGGGGTGTTAAGGTGAGAACTTAACACAGCAAAACCCTGGAAATTCAGCTAAGGCCACCTTAACTTTGCGCCCCTGATGAGCAGCCTGTGACCACAATGATGACATCACAGATCACATCACTTTTGACATCACTAATTACATGTTGTATGAGACAATTTATGACATTACAAATCACCTCACTGATGTCATCACTGGGACAACACGAATTACAGTATATTTAGCTGATTACATCAATATTGGAATTAGACATAACATCATTTATAAGTCAGCTCATGAAACCTTGATTACCTTAATAACAATTTAGGCCGTGGACTTTGTCATGACAAAGGCTGGAGTCACCGGCTAGCACCAAAGGCCATAGCTAGTGGTCGGTTAATGTTCAAAAATACCAATGGGCATTGTTAAAAGCCATGCCTAGTAGCCCATCACTGTTTTAAAATATACAGTGGGCAGCTGAAGGATTTATGATGAAAAAAATGCAATACGCCTACAGGATCCATGCAAAACAATTCTCCTGGTGTCATGTGTTTTATATTTTCTTTCGGTTGATTAGTTTAAAAAATACACTCTGCAAGATCATCCCAACCATACTCAGCGCAACTCAAAATCACAAACCAAGTTAGAGATTTCCAAGTTTCTGATAATGCATCTAAATCTCCTATACCAATATTCTTTAGTTCCTCTCATTGTAGCAAGAATATTTGTAAGTTTACCATCTAAAACTTCATTTTTTCCTTTCACCTGTTGCAGCATCTCACATGCAGAATGACTCTGAAATCTAGTTCTGGTCTGAAGTGTATGAGCAACAGCATAACATAATGTTGAAAATGCACTTTCATAAAATGAGTGACAAATATGTTCAACATTGATGCAGAATCGTGAATTGTCAGAATACATTCTTGTACAATGATATTTCTGAAGCAAATATTTGTATCTTTCGATCATCCAGTCTCCCTCCTGTACCATTTGGCAAAAGCATTGGGAAACAATGGGCTTCTAATGTCTTTTCCCAGATACTGTTTGGTGCAGTTTTCGCTGCTTTCATTTGAAACAATTCTAAGCTGTCGCCCATGACTTCAGGTGAGTTTAGAGGATGAATACTGTAATGTTCATACAAACTATTCCATTCTGCAACAGATAAATTCTGAAACCGACCTTTACTACTTTTGTTTGTTGACTCAACATCAAGCATAGACAAGTCTGGTACAGTCAGATTGCTTTTTTATAAATCATTGTGCTCCAATAGAAACACCAGTGTGTTTTTCCACTGTTTCAATATATATAAGGTGTTGCCAAATGCTCTTATCTTTAGTGGCAACACCATTTACTAAAACAAACAAAGAATCTGCAATGTTAAGCTTCACTCCTAGAGTGTTTGTATTTTCTTCCAAATTGAGAGGTAAATACACAACATTGCCTCTCAGACCTTGCACTAATGATTTCTTAGGTTGATTGGACATTTTGTTTGCAATTTAACAATAACTTGGAAAGAATTATTAGTTTGCAACACAATCACTTCAAACATGTTATATGTTTGAAGCACAGAACGTATATCACGCACTACCATGTCATTCAACTCACTTTTTGGAGGATTACTTATTTGATTATAAAACCCATCACAGTGTCTACAAACATAAAGTGCCTCTCTTGTGGCAAATTGATCTTCCACAAACAAATACAAACATCTTCCACAGTGTGTTTAATTTTCTCCTCAATGTACACTAGTTGCACTTGAGACTTATAAAATGTGTGTCAACAAGATTGTACACAATGCCAGGAATTTCCGTAGAAGACAACTCGAACTTTGCAATACTTCTTTTACACTGTTGAAAAATCTGAAAGTATAGGATCATCATTTCCACTTCCTGTAAGTGTAAGTGTAATCCACATACTCTTTTAAATGCATATTTATCTTTTCCACTTTAGAAACGAAACTTTCTACAGTTCCAATCAAAGTGTTTGATTTAGAACTGCAAGAGACATATTTGGTGTTGTGTACTCCTACAGTTTAACTAGACGGTATCTAATTTTAGTATGATGTGCTGCCAGCATCCGTACATGATGAAACTGACTCTTACATCTACTTTTATCAAGACAAGCTACAGAGTGACCCAGAAGTTGAGATTTTTCATGAACTTCACACTCATTTATTCTTTGCAGCATCTTAATCTGTCTTTGAACATTATCATTTTTTTTTAAACTTTACAAGAAAATGTATCAATATTGCACAAAGAATTGCACACCCATACCTCACAGTACTTCTTTGGTTTTATTCTAGGCTGACCTAAACTTTCCACTTCTGGGCAGTTCTGTATTATCACACCTTACAATTTCTTCTTTTTTAGAAATAACACCATTTCAGACTTCATACCTATGTCCACTCTCATCAAACTAGGGGAACATTCTGTCCTTGAATGTAAGTCTCTTCATTAAAATATCTTTCTATTTTTATGAAGTGTGTTTCCAATCTCCACCAAACACTTCACGTAACTTGTCACGTGTAAGTACATTAATTATTTCTATATTTGTATAGAATATGTAGTCACCTAAAGTAATTTCTTAAGTTTGTTCAATACAAAAATGAACAATTTTCTTTTCATACGAGAAGCATTTTTAATAACCTGTGGGATGGGTGGAAACCAGAGTCCATACTGTACGCGCATGGCATACAGGCCCAACCCAAAAAGCAACGCGCTGAAACAAAGATGGGAGGCAGACCTGGGGAATGAAGTAACTGAGAACGAATGGAAGAGGATAATAGCATTTCCCCAGGAAGTGTCAAGGAACGCCTGGTTTAGGCTGATCCAATTGCAAATCCTGTACAGGACATATATGACACCAGATAGGATCGCCAAATTCAACAAGAGCACACATCCACTATGCCCCTGGTGCAATGCAGAAAGGGCTGGAATGCTGCACATGTTCGGGGGGTTCCTGAAGATACAAATTTTCTGGTCCAAAATTGAGCAAGCTTGCAAGAGGGCGGGGTGGAGAGGTGCAAATGGAACTCGAAAGAGTGCCTGCTAGGCGCCTACCCAAGGATAAAAAAGTGAGACTTGTAGTAGAATGTATGGACATGGCATGCATGCTAGCTTAAAGAGCAATAGCTATGGCATGGACATCCAAGAAGGGCCCACAGTTCAACAAAAGGCAAAGAGAGTATAATATATAGGGTATAATTTATAGTGCTTTGAAGTATAGTGCCTTGAAGTGTATAGCACCTCACTGAATGTGATAAAATTCTGTCGCCAGCAATAATGTGGCACACACATATAGTCATCTTTATGTTGCCAATATAATGTATGGCTGGGGGCATGCAAGGTATGGAATTCATAATGCAGCCAAAGCCCAATATAAAGCTACAGAGAGTAAATGTGCATCATTTTTTTTTCTTTCTACAGAGAGTAAAAGTGCATCATGGATTCCCTCATTCATAGAGGACTACATTATTGAATATTATTTATATAACTGACTGATTTAATTAACAAGTACCAAACAATAATGATAACTCATTAACATTATAATGTAGTCCCATGTACAAAGTGAGGTGAAAATACATATTTTGAAATTTGTCTTTAAATGTGCACTTTTCTCTCTTATTTTCTCTTGCTGTGTTGAATGCAGAAAGCAGGAAGGCAGCAGGAAAATGGAAAAAGATACAGTTAATATAATCTGAAGCTACCATTGTTTGTGACATGAGGGTGTTAACAGAATACATTTTCTGCTAATATGATTAGAAGGAAGTGCATCGGCAGTTATGCCACGTAAGCAGCAGAGTTCTGCTGCGGAAAGTCTGACAGAAAAAGTTCAGATCGCTTTTGCTGGGCTCCAGAGACGGATGATCTTGGTGTCTTAACATTGGCTTGAGAACCCTATGTTCTCGCCACGCACACTTTAGACACCGAGATTATGAAGGCAACCCCTGCCGACCGGGCCGCTCTTCTGAGGGAAATCGCCTGGGGGAGAAAACCACAAATCTTTTGGTAAGCAGCCAAGTTCAAGTGAGGGTATTTTATTTATGCGATTGCTTGGCGAATGTGTTATAAAAAAAATGCTAGTCAGTTAGGATAGCAAAGCAAAAGAAATCTCATGCATTTAATTTGTCATATGATAATGTTGCAAAGTGAATGTTGCTCTGTTTTTGTTTTGTTTCTTTTCTTGTTTTTATTACAGAGAACAACACGCTGTGATTGGAAAGATGTTATTTTGAATTGCAATTGTTTCTAATACACACAATATAAAAGCAGAATGTGTATAGAGTTTTGTTTTCCTCTTTTCTTGGTGCCTTTGGAGTAATATTTTATGACATGGGGAAGATTTTTTTTTTAGGTAGTACATTTGTCATGTTTCCCATGCAGATGGAATAGATAGACTTAGCAGTGATAAGTAGTTGTATGCGTGTGTTCACCCAGTGCATGGTGTCTGGGTGAAATCTAATACAAAATATATATTACTGGGGGTCCATGAACCAGTAATGAATTAGTAATGAGGCCTATGGAAGCATAGTTCACTGATGTAGATAAATCAATGATAACACCACAGGTTATTGATAATGCTCTATGTGACATTGTGGTGTTTCTGAATGTAGGTCCAAGGCTCTCTATAGATCACAAGAACATTAAAAGAATAAGGAAGGTTTTGTGTATGTTGGGGTCATAAATAGAACAGGAAAGTTATGCTCACCACTAGAAATTACCACCAATAGTGTATACTACTAAATTATCCCATATAGTGTAATAAGACATGGGCACTGAAAGGAGGTAAGGCCAAACCCAATCTAAATGCAAGGATAAGTCATCACCAAATTACCACTCTTCTTTGGTGGTAAGAAAATACCGCCAGACCCCAAATCTACACAAAATATCCTACAGGGCTGGAATGCTGCACATTTTCTGGGGTTGCCTGAAGATACAACCTTTCTGGTCCAAAATTGAGCAAGCTTGCAAGAGGGTGTGGTGGAGAGGTACAAATGACCTCAAAAGTGTGCCTCCTAGGTGCCTACCCAAGGATAAACAAAATGAGACATGTAGTAAAATGTATGGGCATGGCATGCATGCTAGCTAAAAGAGCAATAGCTATGGCATGGACATCCAAGAAGGACCCACAGTTCAACAAACAGCAAAGAGAGTTGGAGCACTGGACAGAGGCGGAAACCAAGGTTTGGGGTGAAGGGATGGCCAAAGCGGGGGGAGAGGCTAGCACGGCATATGAGGACTGGAAAGCCCTAATCTGGGACATGTTCCACTCATCAGACGACAAACCCCCATGAGACCCTGCCAGCTCATTGACAATATAGCAGCTAACCGATACTACCCACACCCCAACTACTAGTCATCCAAGCCTGGCTACGCTAACCAGCACAACACCCAAACATCCAATGCACAGACCGTTTAGCAAGGGGGGAAGGAGCCCCACCATAAGCTCCCTTTGAGTGAAGACAAGTTATTGTTGTTTGGTTGTTTAAGTTACTGCTACCTAAAACTTTATGTATACATGATTCCACGCTGAAAATGTCTGTACAATGAACAATATACATTACAAATGCCAACAAAAACAGTTTAAAATAAATAAATAAAACAAAAAGCTTTTTTAATTATTACTTTGTCTTCTTTTTGTAAAAATTGTTTATTCAATTGAATCAAATTAAAAAAAATAAAAAATAATTACTTCTATTTTTTTCTTTGGAAAAAACACTTTAGCACACATATCGTTTTTGGTTTCACACTTCTCCAAAGATTTGTAAAAACTCAAGAGTGATACATTTTCCTATATACATCTTTATTCATCTGTTTCAAATTGATAGGATTGCCAAGCAACCGAAGCACTTTTCTTCCCGCTACTTCCGCCGGCAGGCGGAAACGCCGGCCATCGACGAAGGCCCGCACAAAGGCCCCTGTTTGCCCCCTGTTCGCTCCATGGAGCCTTAAGCAACATACTAGGGTCACCGATCCATTTTGTTTTCCCACCTGCGGACACACTAGTGAAAGGCACTACATCACATAAGGTAACTTGATCGTTGGTTACTCTCTAACTCTTGGCGAACTTCATATTCAATAATTGCTAAGTCCCTGTCTACTCATGTTATGATTAACGTACAATATCTACAGCTTATATATCACGTGCTAGACATGTACTAGATTTGACCCGTCTGTTAATCTCATCTCTTCCCTACCTTAATCTGTCTGAGTTGCACCTTGCTCTCCTGCCAGATCTGCACCTATTGTTGTATTGCTTATCTAGCCTCTAACATGCTCAAATCCATATGTATCTAGAAATGTTGCCTGTATTCTAGTCATACCTAGCTTTACTGCTCAATTTCGAATCTAATTGCCGCTTGATCCTGATTTTAGTTGTATCTAGACATGCTGCCTGTCGCATATCCAGTCTTATCTAGCCATATTCTTCAAACTCGCTTCTAGATGCCCTCAGACAACTAGCATCTACTTAGACAAGACACTACCTACAACCCTACTCAGAATGCATCCACCTATCACAAGTTTGCACGCCTCTGTCCTCATCTTCATGAACATTACTTTACACACCTACTGTAAAATGGCACCTCAACTGCCCAATATGCCCATTTCTTCCATGCCCACCGACCAGATTCCACCCCATACAGACCTAGCCAACCCTCAGATACTACCTAGTCTCCCTCGCACTACCATAGACAGGAACTTAGGACTCAGAGCTAGATTAGCCAAAATCTACGAGCCATTGGCCCGCTCGCTGCATACCCTACAAAAATCCTTAAAGCCGCTACCTCAACTTAACCCCAACATTAAAACCCCTAATTCTCATCATAACCTCACCTCTAACCCCATACTCACCCACCCTAGCCAGAGTACACAAGCTCAAGATAAACGCCATACTAGCGCTACTGAAAACACAACTACCACCATAAAGACAGCCAGCCCTAAAATCAAGGGAGCCCTAATCAACGCTAGATCCTTAGTAGCACATGCTACAGAAATAGCAGACCTGATCCTCAAAGACGACCTAGACTTCCTCGCCATCACTGAGACCTGGTTACACCCAGCAGCAGGCCCCATGATCATGCTAGCAGTCCCAAACAAGTACACCATCCTGAGGCAAGATCGCCCCAAGTCCAGAGGAGGGGGTGTCGCCATCATACATAAACTTAGCCTACACATGAGACTCGCTACACCTTCCAATGTCCAATCCTGCGAAAACTTGTCAGTCAAAGTCCCACTCACTAACACCCAAACCCTCACCATCCACTTGATTTACCGCCCACCAGGACCCATCGGTACCTTTGATGAAGACCTTAACGCTATCCTAACTAGCAACCTCAAAACCTCAGCTCAAGTCCTTACCTTGGGGGACTTTAACCTAGGCTACAACGACCCAGCAGACCCTATATCCAACGCTATAGGCACCACCCTTGCTGAACTAGGGTTTGCACAAAGAACCATGGCCCCTACTCATTCAAAAGGTAGAATACTCGACTGGGTGGCCGATCACAACTGCGTAGCAAACATTACCAATATCTCACCTCTAATCTGGACCGACCACCACCTAGTCTCGTTCTGGTTAACCACAGACAGACCTACACCTCCGCCTATCACAACAGCCCCACCTATTCTCACCAGAAACAAGAAAAACATTACAGCAGAAAGACTCATCCCGAACCTACTCCCAAAACTTGACACACTCTCAGACAAGGCGGACCCAGAGATCCTAGTTGAGGAATATAATAAAGCCATGGCCTCAGCACTGGACCTCATCGCCCCTCTCAAACTCAAACCGAGCAAACAGAAATCACACCTTAACAAATGGTACACACCATTCCTTAAAAACCTGAGGCAACAAAAGAGAAACTGTGAAGTTACTTGGAAAAAATGTCCCTCAGCTGCTAACAAATTTAATCTATCTAAAATATCGGCACTCTACAAAAAAGAAATATATGTGGCCAAACGAACGTCCTATGACTCTCGTATATCATCAGCCAAATCTAACATGAAAGAACTCTTCTCCATTCTCAAAGAAGTTGAAACTCCCATACTACCCCCTGATACCTGCACCAAAGATAAAAACTGGTGCTCAAAAATTCAGAATGCCCTGACCAATAAGATCAAGACCCTTCAAACCAAAATCTCCAGCAAAAAAGAGACCGTAAAAGTCATGCCCCCCTCTAAAAAACTGGACAAGTGTACAACCACAGACCCCACGCGCTTCAAGTTCACTAAAGTCAACACACTCGATGTGGAAAAAATCATCTTGTCCCTGAAACCGTCTAACTGCCAGGGAGACCTTTGCCCGGCACAGCTCATCAAAGACGCTGCTCGCGATCTTTCACCCTTCATCACGAAACTGATCAATGCCTCTTTCTCCACCGGCTCCATCCCTAGCAATCTAAAACAATCTTGGGTACTTCCCTTACTAAAAAAACCTACCCTCGACCCAGCCATACCCACCAATTACCGACCCATAACGACTGTTCCCTTCCTACTAAAAATCCTAGATAAGGTAGCTTACGTTCAAATACAGAAGCACCTGGAAGAACACCACCTCTTAGGATCTAGACAATCTGGGTTCCGCCCTCAACACGGGACTGAGACTGCTCTCATCGACCTGAAAGCTCAGATTGATACACTTAGGGACAAAGGACAAGTTGCCTTGCTCCTCCTTCTTGACCTCTCTGCAGCTTTCGACCTGGTCGACCACTCTGTCTTATGCTCACACCTCCACACAGCAGCACACTTCTCTCCCGAGGCCATCTCATGGATCACTTCATTCCTTAACGGAAGAACCATGAGGGTATTTTCGCCTACAGCTGCAGCAGACCCTATACCTATCACCTGTGGTGTTCCACAGGGCTCCTGCGTCTCCCCTACATTGTACAATATATTCACTAAGCCCCTTTTCGATGATTTGGATCATCTCGGTATCACCTACACTAATTATGCAGATGATACTCAGATCCTCCTTCCGCTTTCTGGAGATTATGGAAAGGATTTGGCCTTGCTGAATAGGGTGTACATCATCATCCAGGCATGGATGGCCACTCATGGACTATGCCTGAATGATGAAAAAACAGAGCTTATCATTTTAGGAACAACGCATAGTCTAGGGAAACTCAGCCCGGCCTACAACTCTTTCATGATAGATGGGAACAACATCAAAGTTGGACAGGAGGTCAAAACCCTGGGCTTCTACCTGGATTCTAACCTCTCCTTCAAAAGACAACTGAGCTCACTGGCATCTTCATCTGCATATACATGCAAATTAATTCGCTCAGCTAAACCATTTCTGTCAGACACTAGCTGCCTTACACTCGCTAGAGCCCTCATTCTATCCCGCCTTGACTACTGTAACGCCCTCTACGTGGGAACCTCCAAGGCTACTACCAACAAGTTACAAACCCTCCAGAATAACGCCCTGAGAGCAGCCTTGGGCATCCCCAGAAGAGAGCATATATCAGGTTTCAGCCAACAGAATAACTGCCTCTCCACCAGAGACAAAATTATCCTAAAAACGGCCTCACTTACCTACAAATCTCTTAACAACGCTGCCCCAATTTACTTGACTAACAGATTCCACAGACAAGCCTCCGCAAGACCACTCAGAACTGCTTACAAAGATTGCCTCTCTGTCCCAAATTACAAACTTGCCACCATAGGAGGTAACAGTTTCCCGGTAAAGGCAGCCAAACTATGGAACTCTCTGCCCCCCAACCTCAGAGGAGACATGCCCTACCTGAATTTCCGATCCAAGGTATTTTCATGGCTTAAACTGAAGGACAGCCATATAGATATGTGCTAAAGCCACCCTCTCGCGATCCGCATTCGTTTAACCTGTGTGCCACCTTTTCAATTTGTATATACTGTATATATTGTGTGCTCTCATCTACTGCTCTGTACATTCTCTATGCTATTTGAACCTTGTACACTTTGTAACTAAGCTTTGCATATTCTTGTAAATGCTGCGCCCTGATACCCTCGGGTATAATAGCGCATTATAAATAATAAAACAAACAAACAAACAAACAAAGCACATTGGCTAACTTTTCTTCTAAAAGTCTTTCTTTTTTTACTAGCTACTAACACATTTGATACATTTTTTTCTGTTCTTACTATCAAGAAAAATATTCTCGGTTCCTTGCACATCTCCTATTTGAAATTGCACATTTTCAAATATTATCGATAACAGGTATTTTTGTATTATCTACTGGATTTGTATTTACCTATTTAACAACACTACTTTTTGAAATCTTACTCTATAGAAATGTACTTCCCTGCATACAATTGTTTCTAATTTCTCTTATTTGTTTTGTTTTTTATGCATCTTACGAAAAAGCTGTATGAAAAAATGGGGATAGTGAAGGTCAAGCATTGTGTTTCTTTATGTTTTTAATTTATAATACAACTTCCATGTCCAGGCTAATGAGCAGAGACAGAGTTTAACTGCCCGCAAGCCCAGGCTTTGTAGGGACAAGCGAAACAAGGGCCTCAGTCAAGGCAACGGGACGTAAAATCTTATGGCCACCCATCAGCCCAGGTACAATAGTTATTTGCAACTCGAAATTTGCCTGAGATGCAAATTATTTTCTTTTTTATTCCTGATAGGCGATATGCTCAAGTGAAAAGACAAAAAGACAATGCCACCGCCATTTAAATCAAAAAAACACTTGGTCCCTTTTCGTATGACAGCCACAGGCTGACGAGCGGAGACAGAGTTGAATGGCCCGCCAGCCAAGGCTTTGTAAGGCGAAGCGAAACAAGGGCCTCAGTCAAAGCTGTGGGACATAACACCCTATGGCCACCCATCAGCCCAGTTGTAATAGTTATTCACGACTCACATTTTGCCTGATATACAAATCATTTTCTTTTTTTTATTCCTGACAGGAGAAATGCTCAAGTGAAGCACATCTCTCATCAGAAAAAAAACAAAAAAAACACTGCTGTTTAAAACAAAAAACACTAGGCCCTTTTCATATGACAGCGACCATAAAAAACCTGTTCCAAATTGGCTGCCGTGATTCGAAAAGGGAGCTTTAAACTAATCATTATTACTGCAACTGAACAAAACATATCAGCATGTACACCCTCCCTCCACTACTCATCCCCATTATCACTAGAGTTTGAATGGCCGCCAAGTCTCCTGGACAGCCCCATAAGGCTAGTTACTAAACCTAATCAATGATACCATAATCCCATATCACTATACATGTCTTCATTAATACCTCACATACTCTATACATAACTTCAGAGTAGAATGACCAACCAACTTCTAAATAGAGGAAATGTTCACTGGAAACAACATGACAGAAATTGCTGTCATTACTTAATTCACATTCATAAAGGTGTTCCAAAATAATATGTAACACATGTTTGTTCTTATATACCAGCCAACTATTCATTCATGTCTGGTGTGTCCTCAATTCATGAGAAAGGTAACATAAGAAAAGAGCTGTAAAATAATGCTCTGACACTTAGTTACTCCACCCGGCTGCAGTTTTCACACTTCACAAGCCTTTCCTTAAGAGCTGTAGGTGAGCCCCACACAAGCAATTTCAATCTAGTCACATAACTGTGTCCTGTCACAACTTAACCCTCGACCGCCCTTTTAATCAGTCCTTCTTACTCATTCTCATCAAATAACATGTAAAGTCAAGCACCTCACCTGTTTTTACCTATTCAACCATCATAGGGCCAACAGCCTCACCCACTATCCTACATTTCACCTATGAACTAATCACCAATACTACTACTCAACAAAAGATATTAGCATGTGTGTCCTCCTTTCAATGCCCATCCCCACTCCACTAGGCTTTCAATGGCCAACTGTCTTGGGCAGCCCCAGGAACCTATTTTAGCAAACCTCATCAATAATATTGTTTCCCCAACCCACTATGGACCTCCATTAGTTTTACATCTCCTTATGTCAGTGCATTGCGTAACAACATTTTGCATTACATACCATGAAACCCAAACAGATTCCTGCCCTTCCAAACCACACCATTTCCAAGAATTCATTTTGCCGATCTGTAATATATCTGTGCTGGGAACAGTACATTTTTGAATGATAGGCCTAAATAAAAAAGTGACCTAATTGTTTACACCCCAGTACGCATTTGTTACATAACATAGCAACTCATAATAAAGCATATGCATATTAATGTAATTTCCAACGTCATTCCTATATACAAAGCTTCAGACACATTTTATATATTACTGCACAAAAGCTGAAATACAAATTACCAAACCCTACCCAGTTAGTCACTATAAATTCACCTTCTTCAGGTTGCTTCACATTTCTCCAAAAATATTTACCTATAGAATTTTCTCTAAAACACCAAAAGACTTTCATAATACCTTGCATACTGTACACATCACTTGAGAGTACCATTCCCAAACAACTTCTAAATAGAACAAATGTTTACAGGAAACAACATGACAAAAATGACCAGAATTTCTTCATTCGCATTCATAAATGTGTTGCAAAATAATATGTAACAAATCTTTACCTTCATATACCAACCAAATATTCATTAATCTCTGCTGTGTCCTCAATTCATAAGCAATGTGATAAGAGAACATAGCACCAAGATAATGCACTGCCACTTAGTTGCTCCACTCAGCTCGAGTGTTCACACCATAGAAGGCTCTACTTAACAACAGTAGGTCAACTCAAGGGACACACCATTCAGTATACTGCTAGTCACATAACTGAGCCCTGCCACACCCTTGCTTCCTCAAGCACCCATTCAATTAGTCCTCCTTAGCCATCATCATAAAAATCATGCAAAATCAACCACCTCACCTATTTCCACATATTTCACCATAATAAGCCAATGCACTGACCCACTATCCTGCCTCTCACCTACAAACTAATAACTACTACTGCTACTGAAAACATATCACCATGCATATCCACCCTCCACTACAAATCCCCACTATCACTACAGTTTGAATGGCCACAACCGCTAGGCAGCCCTATACAGCTACCTTACCAAACCTAATCAATAATACTGTTACCCCATACCACTATACTTTTCCTATGTAATACCTCACATACCCTACAAATAACCTCAGAGAACAATTCCGAAGCAACTTCTAAATAGAAGAACTGTTCACTGTAAATAACATGACAAAAATGAACACAATGACTTCATTAAACCTATTTCCCAAGAGTCTAGAAGCACTCCTTCTATTTATGTTAACTATTTTAAATTTTAAGATAGGTAAAGCTGTGCATGGGAGATAAACCAACACTGACACTAGTTGGAACCAACAATGAAACACAGCAGATGTCCACACCTTTGTGGAACTCTCCCATCCCTCGCACACCCAATATATGTTGCAAAACACCCAAACATTTACTGTTTACTGTATCATTTTAAAATAATGTCACTGTGAGCATGTTCTATAATAAAAGTAATAAAAGTAATTTTACTGTTCCTCTGTATTGGTTTTCACATGAACACTATTAGATCATAATTTACACACACAATTCATTTTGTATTTATAAAGCAAATTCAATACAAATTTAAATTACAAAAGAGAGAGGAATGCACTTGATAAATATACTGTTACTTCCATTATTATATCTCCAGAAAGTATAATACAACTATTGGTCCAATTATTCCCAATCAAATCCTATACAATTTTACACAATGATGGATTTGTGGTATTCGTAGTGTCCCAATTCCTTTAATATCTGCTCTACATGTTTTGGGAAACCATTGCCTATATCAGGAGCTGTTAATTCAATGTGATGCTATTCCTTTTCTTTTTCTAGAATTAATGATATATAATGATCATATATTAGATTTCAACTTATTTTGTTATCATCAATACTTTTGTCTGTCATGTATCCCAATTATAATGGTCACCTCGATGATACTGGGCCTCATTACACGGTAGGCGGTAGAAATTTAACGTTACCGATAATGGAATACCGGTAACGTTAAATCCCCATGCTAATTAAGACCTGGCTCACCGCTATTAGCGGCACCGCTAAGTACGGTGCCACTAATAGCGGGCAGTCCGCGTGACCCTCCATCCCGTAAATAACGCCATGCCGCTAATAGCACAGCATCACAAGGTCGAGCGGACATGCCAATAGCGGCATGGTAAAGCCCCCAAAACTCCTTAGCGCCATGGCGCTAATTCCGCCATCGCGAACCACCCGTTAAGAGAACTGAGCAGTGTCCCACCTGACACAGGTGGACACAATCAGCACAGGTGGAGGCAATGGAGACTGTGGCAGCCCAAAAGGAGCACACCACACCCCTTCCCACACCCCTTCCCACACCAAGATGGTTCCAATACTTGCAGCATTACATGGGCTGGAGGACGTGATTGCAGCGCAGCAGCAACAACAACAGGCAGCACAGAGGAGACGCAGGAGGAGGAAGAGGAGGGCAAGACAGCCACAGCAAGCACCACCATGGCACATAATCATACCACAGAGGCACCCACCAAACCCCAGGATCAGAGCCAGTCCATTTAATCTAACCCCAGAGCAGATACACACCCTGTACCGTCTGGACCGGGATACCATCACCAGCATCGTGGACATGATACACAACGACATTGTGAGCCTCATAGACATCCAAACTGCCATCCCCCCTCTACTCAAGGTGGTGACTGTGCTCCACTTCCTGACCACAGGCACCTACCAGCATACAGTGGGCCAGATGAATGACATCTCACAACCAGTATTCTCACGCACGCTGAACCAGGTACTCGATGCCCTCCTGAAGCATGCACCTGAACACATATTTATGCCACGGACTGCCCAGGAGATTGCAAACACCAAAGTTGGCTTCTATTCACTGGCAGGCATCCCTAGTTGCATCGGGGCCATCGACTGTACCCATGTGGAATTGGTTATACCACATCACAATGAAGTAGTCTACCGAAACAGGAATCAATTCCATTCCATCAATGTCCAAATGGTATGTGACGCCAACAAGGTAATCACACATTGTTGTGCCTGTTTCCCCGGATCAACCCATGACTCAATGGTCCTGCAGAACTCAACTATCCCACGCTACATGGAGTGACTAGCCAGACAACGTTTGTGGTTACTTGCTGAGTTGCAGGGCAAGCACATGTCAGTGTGATGGGGGGGGGGGGGAATACATACTCCAACTTGGTGTGATTGGTGGGGAGAGATACATACTCGAAATGGGTGTAGCTTGTCGTCTGTCGGAAGAATGCACATACAGTTGGGCTCACATTTGGGGGGACCAGTAGATTCACATTGCATGCTTTCATGTGTACACTCACCTCCATCTGAAGTGTTTGCCACACCATGCTCCATCGTGCCGACTCCCTCTATGCATTCCACGCCAATGAGGTTGGCGCATGTCTCCTCCCATTTTTTAAGTTTTATGGGTGACCCAGAACCACCGGCTGTGGCAATTTGGTGGTTTTCGGCAAGGATGCTTCTCATCCGGAGTCTCAGGTCATCCCACCTCTTTCGGCACTCAAGCACATTGCGGGTGATGGTGCCCACAGCACTGACTTTTAATGCAACCTCAGCCCAGATTGCCTTTTTTTTCATGAGAGTCTCCCACCGCATGTCGCTGGCAAAGACCATGGCGGCATTGTCAGCTAGGGTCTGGGTCAGCATGATTAGCTCCTCTGAGGTGAATTTTTCTTTCCGCTGCCGGTCAGTGGTTTTTTTCAATGCCTTGGGCATGTTGAGGGTATCCCTGATGATTTCCAACTGCAAGCTACTCCAAACAGGTCCAGGGGGCAGAGGATGGCAATGGATTGTGTTTTTAAAGATGGCCGCCATGCTCTTTCCCGTTCCTGTGCGATGACGCTATTTCCGGTTCCGCAATTTAACGGTCACCGCTAATAGCAGTGACCGCTATTTGCATGCAGCGTGAGGGCGGAGGTGCTATCTGCACTTTCGTCGAAGGCGGAAAGAGACTTTTTGGGGACTTTAGCGGCATGGCGGTAGGGTCATTACAGGCAAGGCGCTATGCTCGTGTCCGCGTACTCGTAATGGTACGCTATTTGCACCCTCTTGCGAGGGCGGACACATTAAGAACGCAATGCCGGTAATTTGAGATTTTTAGCGCACAACATGTAATGAGGCCCACTGTGTTTTCAAGGACATTTTCAATCTGGATTTCCTTGGGAGAACCTGCTTCTTCCTGTGAATAGGAGAGGTGTAATCAATCAAATGAAGAGGCTTTGTCTTGCCTAGATAGATTCTTAGCACTAAAAAGACATTGTGCTGATATCAAATTAAATACCATCAATTAGTTAAAAAATGGATTTAATGTCTTATCTTGTTTAGTATACCTGTGTAAGGTAGCAAAGAGTCCACCACGCTGTGCTGGCAAAAAAATTGTAAGGTCAATTACTTGGGTCCTAATGTTTTCCAGATCCTTTTGGCATATTATCTATCCGCAGTCTCCTCCTGTAAATCAGGTTAGTAAACTGTGTCACTTATACTATTCATCTCTCAGCAATGTGATTCCTAATCATCCACATTTCAATATCCAATAATATATTATGGGATCTAACCAAGTGGGAGCATAATCACCAAAGTCCTTCTTGTATGCCTAATCTATTTTTAAACTCGGTGGTCAGATCTGTGCCCTGTTGATAGAGATTGAAAAATGGAATATTAGTGCACTGTTCATAGCCCTCATAAATTGTAAATACTTTCCTCAAATAGCATTGTATCAATATTGTTGGCATCCACTTACCCTAAAACGTCCTGTCTATTGATTCAACACTTTCAAAAGTAATGGCAAATAGCATGCGTACGTTTTTATTGAACGTCATCACGCCGTAATGTGATGATGTCACATGTCTGTTTACCCTAATGCGGGTCAGTGGTTTCAGAACTTTATAAAAGCATCTGTGTTTCAAATTTGACACTACTGGACAAATATTACAGCATTGTCATAGACATTTCTTCAGTTTCATGAATGTATACCAATTATTTAATTGTACCCTGAGTACGGCGCTCAGTTATATAAATAGTGTAATCTTCTGTGGGTATGCTTTGGCCACTTAGGTTATTGTGGTGTCAATATTTTAGGTCAAACATTACTTGTTGTGCATATCATGAATGGGTCCAAATATAATGTCTAGTTCAGCCTCTGCATGATCCTTTGCTTTATCCCTTCTAATTAGTTTATGCAAGTGGGGGGTATCTAAGTTCCTACAGGTTCATACTGATTTACTCAACATAGAGAGGTTTTGGAGTTAGTATTCTAGTCAGTATTGCTACCGCAAGTGATCGTTACTGATTCAAGTGTGATTGGCTTCTTGCTTTTAATGATATTGAACAGTTATTATAAAGGGGAGAGAGACGTTTTGTAACTAATGTTGTTTAATTTATCATAAATTTATCACAATAGATTCATATTGCAGGATATGTTTTATCTATTGGATAATACATCATCCATATGTTTATTCTGAGAAACATGCTCACCAGCTTGTATACTGCTATTGAGCTCAATACACAAATTCATACATGTATATCAATTGCACATTATAGAGGTTGCAGTTTCACAAAAAGGAACCCAAACTATACTCCTCGCTATTTAAAGTTAAATCCCAAAAATGTAGCTCATCCATACAAAAAGAGAACTGTAGAAAGCAAACAAGTAAAATGGTGAACACTTTTTGATTATAACCCCCATCAATCAATAAACGCCAACACAATCCTTCCAAAGAATACTATATACAACATTTACACGCTATATAAAAAACATTTTCCCCCCAAATTTACCTAATTAAATAACCATGGCTCTAACCCTGGTTAGATGACTAAAACCCACCTATAGACGTGGTTACACGTACATTTTTCAAATGTGCTGAAAAACACATATTACAAAGCTTTGAAAATCAACTCACACTAGCCTTCAGGTAAAGACATCAAAACAGAAACACATGTACAAATCTGTCCTGAAGAATCCATAATATAATATGATCACTGCACCAAAATACAGACAGATAGAACCAAGGGTACAACCAACGGGTTCATACCCGCTGCTACCAATGCCTGCTACAATGTACAATCCACGATTGGAGCATTCATAGACACGGATCACATCAACCGTCAGTAGGTGCGGCTACCCTTAACATTTTTACAGATTCAAAAAGACATACTGGCAAGGTGTATCAATTGAAACAACATAAAGATACATAGAAATCAATGCAACAACATGATCATTGCACAGAAGATGTAATTGCTATACCTGCGGCTAATGTGATAGTCATGAATGAGGGCTGATTGGCTTACTTCCTCCTGTGGCTATGATATGTCTAACAGGGGACAACATTTTACTGGCTCCTGTCATAACCGCAGCAATTTTCTAAAAAAGGCATCAAATGCATTTTCCTTTTCCAATGTACTTAAAAAGTTATCTGGGTGGCTCTTAAACGAGCCTTTGTGTTCTTTTACCATTATATACCCAAAGATATGTTTAATCAGACAAATATTCTTAACCTATATTACAAAAACTCTTGAAACCTTTCTCTATGCTCTTTCTTTAGATGAATAATTAATTTTATTTTCCCGAAAAGTAAAACAAACTGTATATTTCTACAAAATTGCAATATAAACCTCTCGTTTCAAACACTCCATCTAAACTAATATCCTATGACCAGAAAAACGTTATAAGCTAATGCTTTGAGAACACATCACTTATGTCCTCGACATCACTATGAACCCCATACTCAAAATTCTCAAACTCTCCACAGTCTTCTGAACAATAAAAATCCTCTTTGTCTAACTGCCTGTTTCAAATATCCAATCAAACAAGTAATATACACCACAAATACCACAATCTCCTACTACTACACCTCACTCTCAAGCAAACATGTAGAAAAACTCTTAATACAAAAATACAATATAATCTACAGTTTTATTGGCATATATAAACATCACTCAAAAAATACATCCTATAATAGGTTCAACAATTCAACAGTATCTGAGGTACTTCACATTCTATCGGCAGCCACCCACCACACAGACAATCAACAACCAATCAGAAAGTACATACAAACATTCCACCTTGTATCCTCATGTATTATTCCTCCATTGCTAATTGTAATATCTGAAGTAACAAGCAGTATTTTTTTCTACCACACTAAAATAGAAAACTATATGCAATGGTCGCAGGACAATTATCCTACAGAGGAAGACATCAAAAAAGAAGATGATGAAGAAAATGAACCACAAAAAAATACACCACATTAAGGATTTTGTAAGTCCATTCTTTATATTTATTTATGAGACTGAAAATTACATTAAAAGAAGCAAATTATCAGCCACCAAACAGATGTGCATGATATACCTACTATCAAATGTGAATACAACCAACACAAACATGTTTAAAGTGTATTATATCTTCAATTGTTTAAAAATATTTCAAATATTTTCAAATAGATGAAGCAGTCATTCAAGAATCACAAAGTATACAGGAAGAAGCACCACAAGCAGTACCCACAAAACTAATAATACATGTATTAACAGATTAAAACAACTATTAATTAATATTGAAAAAGAAGTACAATCAATGAAAAAGGTCATTGAAAAAGTATGACAAATCATTGACAGTAAAAATCCAGATAATTGGGCTAAAGGAGAAGATATGTCATGTGTCCCAACTAAAAGAAAAAGAAAAACCACAACCAAACCCCACCAAATACATTTTTTTTCAACAAATATGTACAATTATATGTATTATTAAGGTTGAATAGTTTTACAAATGTTACAATAACTGTTTTTAAATACCAAACTCAAAGAGATGTATAGCTGCGGTTACAGAAACATCCAATGACGCCACACGTCTTCTATCGGCAGCTATAACAATGTGCGTGTTTCATTTCATAAACCTAGTGTAAAATATTAATTACAAAACAAACAGTAAAACAAGAGTACATAAAGAGTGGAGTTTTTGCGCATTACAGCTATAGACACGGGTATAGTTAATCGAAGCTGCATCTAGGAAACCTCTCAGTCATTGTTGTGGGTACCCGTGACTCCAGCATCCAACAGCCCTTTGGACTACACTGTAACCACGGTTATTCATCTATTTTATAACCCTCATATTTTGCATGTATTAAACATTTTACAAATGTTACAATAACTGCTTATAAACACCACACTCAAAGATGTTTATAGCTGCGGTTACAGAAAAATCCAATGACACCCCAAGTCTTCTAGCTGCGGCTATGCGGCTATAAGAATGTGTTTCTTTTCCTAAACCTAGTGTAAAATATTAATTATACAACAAACAGTGAAAAAAGTGTACATAAAGAGCGGGGTTTTTACACATTACAGCTATAGCCGCGGGGATAGTTAATCGAAACCACATCTAGGAAACCTCCCAATCATTGTTGTGCATACCCGTGCCTCCAGCATACAACAGCCCACACTGTAGCTGCGGTTATTCATCTATTTTATAAACCTCATATTTTGAATGTGGTACATCACATGCACTATATAAGGTACAACCTCCATGCATAAAACATCGTTGTTCTTTTTGCACATAGTAATCATTGGGTCATTGGAGGAAAACAAAAAACTTGGATTAAAAGAACGTATACAACAAAATAAAAAAAGTATATGAAAATACTACCACAAGAAACAAACAGGGATATATAAACTGGGTGAAAATAAAAAAAAAACATTTTACTGGGAGGGTGCATTACAAAGGATGGGAAGGCTAAGTAAACTTGGAAAACAAGAGAGTATAGGGTAGGATAAGTAAAATTGGAGAACAAGGGATAGAAAACAATTGCACAGGTTGAAATGCCAGAACTGTAACCATGATAGTAAAAACAGTGATGACATTATCGTTTTGGTTCCAAATCCATCACCACCAAGGAAAAAGACAACCCAGATGAAAACCACTGCTGACAGTTGGGACTTCTTTAAAGTAAAAAAACACTGTTCCAGAAATAGCAGATGACTTTGCACATTCTGCAACAAAACTCGAACCATGCCCCTTCCAATATTCTGTCTGCAGCACCTCCATCCACTAATGCAACATCACCATCTTTGACTTAAATGTCTTCTTCCCTCATCACTGGAGCTGTGAGCGGTGGTTGTACAAAATCAACCAGCATACATTGAAGGTGCTGCCACCAACAGGCAGAGTCTTAAAACTCCTGCACCACTGCATTTAAATAATCATCTGAAATGCTGGAAAGTGCACGCGGGAGGCTTTTCAAGAACACTCTACAGATGTGCTGCTCCCAATCCACCAGTACCACTATGTTTTGAACATAGGTTGACCTTTACGGGAGTTAACTATACAACATCTAGTGAGAATCCACTGGGGTGATGAGATCGATACAGCTATAATAAAATGCAAAAAACAAGAAAAATAACTAAAATGAACTTGCAAACTACCATCAATTTAACTACCTCGCAAAACACTCAAAAGACCCAAGCGTACTGCATACCTGAAAGTGGATTAAAATTACAATACATACAATCAAATATGCCTTAAACCCCACTGAAATAAATACAAAAACTAAATCCCTGCATGTAAATGTCATTAATTCACAAATCTAATTGTATAAGTCCATATTTCCAAAACGTAAACATGTATTAAATACTTGCCACATAATCAAACCAGTTGAAACAAATCATAATGACCAACTGATACCCGTGGTAAATATAACTAACACACACAAAACTGCATCTAAACCTTCGAAAGTTTAAAAATCTTTTAATACTTACACATGAGCCCCACTAATGCCATGTGCACAGTAACAGTTCTGGAATCAAAAGGATAACAATGCACAAAATGGTGGCTTTTATACTCTCCAAAATGAATACCAAAAAAGAGGACTATATACTAATAAAACTACTAAAATGGGTGACACATTTTCCCCACAACCTGACACAGACAGCAACACAAATAGAAAAGAACAAATAACAAACAATGAAACTCACAGAAATCAATTTTTTGCCCACCCAGCATCTTTCATAGCCCCTGCTATTAGACGCGACTGCAGGTCTTGCTTTGTATCCGTGGCTACAGGTACATTTTTTGGAAACCCAAAATCAAACTAAGCTAACCTTCAAAAGTTAAAATAAAATAAGAGAACACCTAAGCACATCAAATAACAAACACAAATAGCATTCTGTACCGTATCATCCACATAACAATATGATTATTACTCAGAATATGTATTTCTATATAAATATAACTGCATCTATGGGCAAAAACTATTTAATTAAATGACAAAAATGATGAAAAAAGGTGTTGATGTGCCTACGCACATGCTATTTATAGATGCAATTCTACAACAGCCCTTCATGTCTGTTTGCTGATAACCACAGCAATTTGCAAAAACTAGATTTAAAATTATATTTGCACTCCACCAAACTTCAAACGAGTGTCCCCAACATTTCTACCAGCCCCCCTCCACTTGAGTACATCGCATGTACCTACCAGGTCCCTGACCATGACCTTTGGCCATGGCCAATGATTTTTGACCCCCAATGTCACTATACCTATAGAATTCAAAAATAAATGAAATACTGGCACCCCGAAATTGTTAGCCACAGGAACAGAACTACTCATACCCATGATTGTCTCTAGTCCTTTGTAGCCTCATATATAGATGCAAATATTTGCAAAACGCCCGTAAAAAACAAAAAAACTTTCCTGCCCCCAGCAGCTCAACAAGGTCCCCCCTCATCTGTGCCTGCTTCCCCACTCCCCAGATGGCCTCCTAACCTCCCCTGGTCTCTCCCTTTCCCCCTACAACACACACTGTGTCTCTGACGCTGTTTGCTTTCAGATGACAGCTATTTGCGGCTATAGCTGAAGCTACGGAATGCTTTGTGCTGCAAACTCAGTCCCTAGATCCCCTCCAACTCCTACATTTCACTTGGTGCCCTCTAGCCTCCCCCCACCTCTAGCCTAATGGCATGTCCATGTTCTTTGACCTGTAAGTAGCTTTTTTCCTGCATTTCATTTTCCTATTTCCTTGGCTATAGCCGCAAATATCACTCACACAGAGAGAAAAACAAGAGGCGTTGTTTAATTTCTAAAAACACCCAGTTTTGGGTAAATCCTCTAAAAATCACTATCTATTTTTGGGAAGAGGGCACCCCCTTCTCCGTCAAATAATTAAAAAAAAAACTCCTCCTCTTACTCCTGTAACTCCTGTTGTCACAGGAGGATAGCTCAAGGGCAATGTGCTGGCCTTGAAAGCAAGATGACACAGAGCACCATAGGTTCGATCCGCGCTTAGAAACCTCTGGGTATTAAGTGCATAATAAAAAACCTATCATATCATGGAATAACCCCAAACCACGCATGGCTCACCAGTCAACGCTTCGTGCCCAAATCGTTTCAGACCTGGTCAAGCAGTTTGGGCTGTTCGCTTTGGCAAAAATTGACTTGTTTGTGTATGGGAAAACAAATGGGAAGTAGGCCGCACTTTTGATATTTTTATTTTTGATGCTTAATAATGTTTTTATTTCTTAACAAATCCTTACAAAACTTTGCAGTCCATTGGTGTCCAATTTTGGCCAAAACCATTACTTTAAATCAAAGTTATTAACAATAGAATTTTGATAGGTTCCTATGCTTTCCTTTATTTTGAAAAAAGATACTATCCCTTATTCCTAGGCCATGAGCCAGGGTGATAACTCTTTAGTTGGACTTGCATGGCGCCGGTCATCTCGGAATATGTGTTGGGAGTGAGACAGGTGCTCTATCTGTGTGCAAGGCTAATGAATAGATGTTGTTCTCCAAGTTGGGACATGTGTGATGGTGTGTGGGAGTAAGGGGTCGTTTGGGCCCCCGCCAAACATTCAGTACAGCTTGGATCAATGGTGGGGGGCGCCCCTATTGCCCTTATGTTAACATCATCCTTATGCTGGCATTCGTATAGATGGGGCTGTTGCGAGAGACACTTAGCATCCATTTTGTACACCCTCGACTCCATCTTTTTGAACTAGGCCTCTCTGCGATAATACAAAAAGGCTTCTCTCCCCTGTGCAGTGCCGCACGCACCGCGCACATGGCCCTCACCCTTTCTCACTGTGTCTGAAAGCTTTGCAGCTCCATTTTCACGCTCGAGCCAGTGGCAATTGCAACAAAAACAAATGTAACATCTCGCTCTTCCTCTGAGATCACTGTCCCTTGTATGAGCCGGTCTGAACCAGGCCTTGCAGCTCATCCGTCTCCACAAACCTGCCCATGCCCTCTTACCCTCGCTGATGGAAGATTACTGCCAGTATAACCTCGTGTCCCTGTAAGGTATTCTCTTGATGTACCAGATATGTGACCCTGCTATGAATGCCCACCCCAGCGTGCCCCGAGCTAAAATCAGACCTCTGTCACAGTATATTGCATCCTGCAAGTAACAAACGTCAACATGCCGCCAGTCTCTTAGATGAGTCCAGACCCACCCCACGATCAATGTTAGTACAATGGCCAAAGACCCTTAACCTGGTACCCCATATAAATCCCAACAAGTGATGGTGTTATTGCATATATGCAATTTATAGGTCTATAATGATTTGCTCAAAGGAGCTGCAATGACTATTGTTTAGTGCATGTCTTATGGTAGTATCTCATGTTAGTTTAGTTAGCGGTCACCCTGCCTCGTAGTGACCTAACCCTCACCCCTGCCTGGACACAGATAGATGGATCTCGTGACGCTCACCCTCCCAACAACAACCCAGCAGCCAACCACGGAGGAGCAGCACCTATACGCGCCTATACAACCCAAGCTTGTGTCCAATAAGATGAAGGACTATACACTGTGGCAGGAACTGGGGAGTGCAAATTGTGACTTGGCAGTGTGACAGAGCATGTGAGTATGTGCATGACTGAGAGTGAGAGGTTCAGGAGTGTATGTTGTGATGGGAAATTGATGAGTTTGAGGGGTGTTGGTGAGAGAGGTATGTGGCTGGGGGTTTGGAGAACATAGAAGGTGAATATGTTCATCGTTATAACTGGTAAATATCAATACAGTTAATAATATTAAATAGGCATGCACATTAATCTAAAGCAAACACTGTTCTGTCAAGCCAGGGACATCTGAGACTCTTCCTATTAAATTAATACAAAAAGGTACACATATTGACAACCTGGCTCGCTTGTAATGCTGCACACCTTACAATCAATAGAAAATGTACCTAAAAATGCAACAATAAGTTAAAGCTTTGCCTCGCAATTTGCTTATTTATGCAGCAAAATTTACCATTTCATGACGTAACATCTGCAGTGTCTGAAAATTGCTCCATTTTTAAAAGACTGCTCAAACTCTACTTACATGAGATCAACCACAAATCATGCACTGCTTTGTCAAGCACTAGGTGTGTCTCATGGCTCACAAAGAATTGACAGAGCTCCTATTCATGCTCCGTGACAACTGTATCAGTTAAACTGTAGCAGCACATCTGGCTCAGGCCAGTCTGTCACGCCTCAAGGAACCTGGCGGCTTTGGAAGAAGTGGAAGCTGCGGCCGCCATTGCGGGTTCCATCACGTTTTGGGAAACGCGCTGTGCAGGTCTAGCTGTCGTAGCGACGTTCCCGACACCGGTATTTATTCCTTTCACTTCCTGGGTCGGATGCGTTGCAAAGTACAGTGTTTCGTCCTGTTTTCCAGCGCTGCTGTTTTTCGAGTAGTTTTTCCTTTTCCTGCCGTTGCCCTTCCTTTCCTCTTTCGCCCCTTTTTTTTCTTTTCCTTCCCTTGTTTTCCTTACCTCTAGCCGGGGATCTCCCACGTACTTTGCTCTTCTTCCCTGGTCTGTTCCGTTCCCGTCTCTCATCCTTCCCCCCTCCCGTCTTGTGTGTTTCTCGTTATACTTACTCTGTTGATTTCTCCCTTCCAGTGTTGTGCTTACCTCTCTTGGTCCTCTTCTTTAGCCCTCCTCTGTTCCTATCCTGCTTGATATTTCCGTGTACTGACCGCTGCCTGCCTTGTTGGATTGCCTCGCCTAGCCCTTGTTTATCCTGTATTGGAACCACTTCTTGTTTATATCCCGGTGTACCGACCACTGCCTGCCTTGCGGATTGCCTCTCCTAGCCCTCTTCTGACTATCCGTGCTGGTACTCTTCCTCTTACCTGGTCTCATACCCGATTCTCATTGGAATCTATTTCCGGACGGAGTCCACCAGTTCCTTTCCCTCTGCTGCTGATTCCGGAGTGTGATAATAGCTACATCTCAGCGCTTGAAGATTGTACTCTTCCGGGGTTTTTTGTGCCACTGGCTTTTTCCCCATTGACCAGCGACGGAGGAGGGTTGCCACAGATCACCCAAAAGGTGTCACTGTGGCGTCCTACCTTGGTCGTCCCTATCTTCAAAAAAAAGGGTTGAAGGCTCGAACAAAGGACAACCCGAAGCTGACTCAACGCCGGAGACTTCGAGATGAGGATGAAGGGGAGGAAAGGGAGTCTGGGGCATCTCAGGAGGAAGAGGAGATTACAGACCTTCCTGACACAGTCATGCTCATTGTAAATTCATGCTCATTGTAAAATAATTGTAAATCAGACTTGACACAATGATTGCTCTTCTAAACCATTTGGCAAACATCCAGTGTAAATCTAGAGAGATATTCTACAAAAAATGATTGTCTTTTTAATTAATTATTATCGTACAGTATTGAAAATAAATACAATTCTGCATATGTGAACATTTCTATCAAATTCACTCATTCAATTTTTGATTGTCAAACACAAATGTATGTATGCAAATCATTTCATATGTTGAACATATTTCTATTCAAATAGGAGAATGTTAACGTCCTGAACATATTTCTAACAATATTATTCCACATTAGGACAAAGATCTCCACATTTCAACTTTACAGTTGGCACAATTCCTTTTGGTAAAAACACAGTCTTCTTCAGGATCAAACAATTCAATTAATCAGTTTTGGATAGCCTAGGTTGATTCATAAGTTTCCCATTCTTTTATGTGAGAACGAATCAATGTGTGTCATGCCATGAATATTTTGAAATGTGAGTTTGGGACCTCATTAATATCTTTCTTTGAGTCTCATGATTACCTGGAAAAATCAAATTCTAATTATCCTGAATTTAAAATCATAGTGGTTCAATAATTTAAAAAAATGCATTGTTATATTAGAATATAACTAAGTTCCCTAATATGTTATATCATCAACCATCTGCTCATGCAAGTCTACTATTTTAAATTCTAAATACTCAATGACGAACAGACTTACCTGCTTAGCAGGATTTCTGTCTTTTTTTCATGTGTGTATTTGATATTATTTTGCAATTTGTGCAACTGCTAATTCTCTTTTTCTGCATAGTTATAAAATCATAACTTTAAAAACGTACAATCAAACACTGGACTTGTTTATGCTGTGAAGTGGGAGAATGGGAGAAAAAGCTCCCCCCGATCTCCTTGCGACCATGGCCCAGAGGATCGCGGCCCAGACACCCACCACGAGATGAATTTGTCTATCTACCAGACGACCAAATACCCTGGTTCAAGAACATAAGGATATGCCCACCAGCCTGCCCTACTCAAGACGACACCTGCGGCATGGATGAACTCGAATAAGACCTCAACAATAAGCACCCACATCGTTAGAGATGCCATGACGACCTAGCCAACTGCCAAGAACACACGTGCCACCATGCACACTGGACACTCACTCACCAACCAGCACGAAGAATATATTCAGTGCTATGACGTAGGTGACGGATACACCCACTGACGCACATCTTTATTATTTTTCACATAGGTTTTCCGTAATGCAGAAACGCAAGACGCATAAAGCACTGGCGTATACGCTTGCTGATGCTTCTCCCACCCCTTGCATCGTGATGAGAATATAACGAAGACGTAGTATTGCTTATGAAGCCATGTCGCACCGCAACACAGGTGCCGTGCATTACACATCCCCACCCATGAACCAGGCCCAAGTAGGCCACAAGCAAGAGCCGCCATGAACACTGAATGAGCGAGTGCTGATCCCGCAGAACGAGCCCAGCGAGAGCTCACAGCCAAGGGGGCGATGTTGCAACTCGTATGCTACCAGCCGGCGCCAAGGTCACACCTGTAAGCAAAGCCAAGCACACTGAAGCAAAATACAACTTTAAATGTGCAGAATTCTGCCCCAGCCACGGTCTCTCCTCACGTGACCAAGCCAACCTGACAAGGTGCCAGACCCACGAGGGAGAAGTCGCCTGGGTCCCACGTCTGGGACACAGGCTGCAACAATGAAATGACCCAATGGACACCTACAGCGATGGAAATGGTCAGCTCTCAAGCCTATGAGCAAATCGGCACATTGTCTGCACAAACACATAGCTACACATTGTTGCTAGTGACAGGTACACCGCAAGCTGGGAACAATGATGGTCCCAGGCTGGGGGGCTCGCGGGTGAACCAATCAGAACATGGGGGCACTCATCACTGACGCCACTAACATTAGCCAATCATTAGGGGTCTTTGTGTAACAATTTTCAAGTATCTAATAGAAGGGACAACCCAAGTATACCACCTGACTCACCCTCAACCACTAATAATGTTCTCTATATGTATGCTATACCAACCCTACCACTCGAGGAACGAATCCGGAGTGGCGATAGGTTTTCTGCTAACTTTCCCAGGTGACGCAAATAGCGCGTCATACTGAGGCAAAAAGGGCCTGCGAGCACCATGAATTTTGAGAGTCTGGACGGACGCGTACGATCCTAGACCCATCCCTGCCGTTGTTTAATAAACAGCAGAACCACCTTGCTTCTTGCGTGTGTCTCATACTCTTTTTTGGGGAACACGGGAGGAGTTGGGGCCTCCCAGCCCGGAGGTCCGCGGACGGCCCAGCCGACCCCGGGATAATCGCCCCGACCAGTTGGAGGCACCGCTGAGATCTGTTTACGATCTACCTTTTTATTTTTCCAAGGCCTCTGGTTGCAAGGAGGCCCGGCGGCGGGGCCCCCTCTGCCGCTGCCCCCTTTTTGAAGACTACAGGACCATCGCGAATCTGCGAGAAGACCGGACAGCACAATCCGGATATTGGCCCTCGGGAGCCGGTTGAGAAGTATCCCGCCCGCGGTTGGCGAGTGTCCAGACGTGAGACGAGGGGAGATGGCGAGCCGCTTGGAGGGGTGCACGCAGTCGAGGGGCCCCGCATCAAGAGAACTTGGTGAGTATGTCACACCCAACAAGCAATGTGAGATTGTGAGGAAGGGGGGAGGAGTGCAATAAGGGCGGTGGGAGTTGTTACTAAGGTGTGCGGCGAAGATTTGATCAATAAGTGTTGACGGTGAAGTGAATGGTAGCAGGACAGGCGCGAGAGCCGTCCGCTAACACATCACGGAGAAGGGTGGGCAGAGCAAGAAAATATCATGTGCGGTTGCTCGTAGACACTGATTGGCCTAGGTCGTGGCCACCTGTAAGGGGGTGTGTTTGTGTGGCTTCCTACGAATTGGCGGTTATTGATCAATGAGTAGATGAGGATCCCTATTGATCGAGCAGTGAAACTCGATAGATGACGTTTTCCTGTAGGTGGTAGCTAACTTGTTGCCTAGTACGGAAGATAATTGGCTGGTTAAGCCCTCCTGTTGAGGGGTGTATCACACATGAGGCGACACAGCATGCGCAGTCCGATTATATTGTTGGTTACCTTGTTCCAGGCGTAACAAGAGGACAGCTGTGGGGTTAACGGGGACAAACAGCAAAACTTATTTAGAGATTTCTGAAGTGTAAAAGATCTTACCGGTAATTTTTGGAAGAGGTTGGTGACGTCACCCGTAGGGCTTTCATAGGATACCTCGACCACACAGCATTGTTGAAAGGTGGTGGGGAAGAGACTAGGGGACAGGGGGTGCACACGGAGGTTGTCGGCCACCCCAAATACGGGACAGGTGGAGAGGGTGGGAAGTGACCGTGCACGGAGAACGCCGGCCATGCGGAGTGAGGTAGGAGGAGGAGGGGAGGAGAAAAAGTGGGACGGCTGTATAAGCACATCACACAGGGCACGCAGCCGCAGGGGGCTTTGTGCGCCGTGGCCGCAGGGGGCCCTAACGGTATTAAGGAAGAAAAACAAATACAGGAAAATACAGCATATTTGCAATCGTTATTTTGACTGTTTTCCTTTTAGCGGACGGTCGCAAGTCCCCAAACTACGGGGCCAGGTAACGACAACTATACTGAAGGGAGCTAACAACACAGTGTAACCATGTCATACGGGTTAGGATCGGGAGGGTGGGGGAATACCCTCACTACCCCACTACAGCATATATGTAAAACACTATCACCCCATAGGGAAAAACTGATCAAATACAGCATAGAGTGGACACAAGGGACGGACAACAAAATGACGACACCCTGGCCGCCTAACAGCAGTTTCGACCCGTACGTCCAACACTCACTACTGACACATATACATAAAACATACAAGGGGAAGAAGTTGGCGCATCACGTGGAGGTGTTTAACTTATGGAGGATGTTCCAGGGGTCCCGACTAGGACCAACCGGGATGTTCACTGTGGAGGAAACGAAGGAGGGGAAGAACATTAAGGAGGAAGAGGGAAATGGGGAAAAGGAGGTTGACAGCGCACAGTGCGCGGGAAGAGGCCGAGAGGTGGAGGAAAAGCTTAACATCGCAAATGAATTAGAAATAAAAAAGGAAAGGACAGATGACATGCCCTTAGCGAAGGTAGTGAAGAAGGAAGAAGGGGGGTTATATCCTGTGACGGAACTACGAGAAGCGGTAAGGCAACAACTAACGGTGGCTGAAGGGTATTCGAACCCCGCGTACAGCCCGCCACCATATACAGCTACAGGTGGCTACACAGGGGGGAGGTGACAAGCACGGTAGGCCCAACTTATATGAAGATGCACGCAAACGAAGGGAATAATAGTGAAGAACCAATCCCAACCATAGGACACGACGAGTGGGTAGCAGCGCAGGTGCTGTTAAAATTGCGAGGGACACTAACGGGAGAAGAAAAGGAGGTAGTACGGAGAGTGAACCAGGACAATGAGGGTAGCAGTGAAATAAAAGGGGAGGAAGATAAAAGGAAAGAAGGGGAGCTGTTGCGGGCAGAGCAGATGTTGGAGGAACGATTGGCAGAATTAAGGAATGAGCAAAACGCCCTGATCAAACAGCTTGAGAGGGAGGAACGAGAGAGAAGGAGGGAAAGGAAGGAAAGTAAGGATGAGTTAGAAAAAATGAGGGAACGAACTGAAGAACGGAAACGGGAAGCTGAAAGGATGAAGGCGATAGCAGAAAGGGTATCTCGAGCAGCACAGCGTGACAGGAAAAGAGAGGAAGAAGAGAAAGAAAAGGAAATGGAAATATGGAAGAGGAAAATACTATCAGAAACCACCAAGAAATACGAGGAAGGCAAAGTAATAGAAAGCATATTAGAAAGGGAGAGAGAGAGATGGGATAGAAGGAGAGAGGAAGAAAGGATATTAGAGAAGGTGAGTAGTGAGGTGATGGAGGAATTAAAAAAGAAAAGAGAGGAAATAGGTTGTGAGATAGTGGAGAAGAGGGAAGGGGAAAGAAGAGATAGGAAAGGGGAGAGTGGGGTAAGGAAATATGTACGCAGGGATGCAGAAGTAGCGACAACATCAGCACAAAGGGGAGTAATTGGTAAAGAAGAAGTGGAAGGAACGGATTTAATAGACTTAAAAACAGTGACGATTATGGGGAAAAAGACAGATTGGGGTTGACGCTCCTGGATGATTTTTGCAGCAAAGAAGAAGAAGGAATGGGGGGAGAAGGAAGAAGCGGCGATAGGGAAAGCTTAGACAAATTGTACATCACCCGCACCAACCGGGAATCACCATGGGCATGCAGAAGGAAGAACTGGGGGGAAGTGAGGAGAAAGAACCAGGAGTGGCGGGAAGGCAAACACGTGCAGCTACACCCGCATCATCCTGTCCAACATGTCCACCCACACCCGCTCCTGAACACACCCCCTACGCCGGCAGGCTTAGAGATCTTCCAGGACGTAGGCAGGAAGAACGGACACACACACTTGCATCAAATAAAGAAAATAATAAGAGAAGGGGAAGAGATGAAGGGGAAGCCACAATGAGCGGCGGCAATATGGATATGACAGATGATCTAGACGACACAGAAGAAGAGGAGGGGTATGCGGATTCTACACCGCGACAACTGGGGGGACAGATGGGACACAATCTAATGCTGCTATTGGAGAGGGGGGGGTTAGACCACAATACGTCCCTTGGAAGCATGCCGATAAGGAAAATATAAAGTGTAGGCTCCCATCATTAAGTGGAGGGGCGGGAAAATGGATATGCGAGATGGAAAAACACACTGCAGGACAGAAACTAGCAGTAGGAGACGTGAAGGGCCTACTAATATCAATATTAGGGGATGCAGCAGATGACATTTGGAAGAGAGCGGGTTTCCCCGGGGTCACAATAAAGAACACATCACATGACGGGGCACCATTTGCGAATTGCAGGCATGCATTATGGCAAGCTCTGATGGTACAATACCCAGACACCTCAGACATAGGAGCAATTACGTCACACAAGATGCGTGAGAACGAAGATCCTGTTGATTATATCCAGGAGATTCAGGAGAAGTGGCTTATGGAAACTAGAGAGCAATGGGACAAAACACTGGCAATATTTTATCACATACTAATACAAGGGCTCCCGGAGGCAGTACAAAAACAATTGAAGAAAGTAGTGGGGATGGAAGCAAAGGCTTGGCCGGAAATACAATTGACAATAGTACACCATTGTAGGACGTGGCAAGAAAAGATGAAACAAAAGGAAGAAGATAGAAAAGCGGAAGAGGCTAAATTAGTGCAGAAAAAACTGACTAAATACACCATGGAAGGTGCACTAATAACTACACCAACAACAATGACACCAAACCCCACGCAAGTAGTGGCCGCTCAGGATCCCTCACAACTACAAATACAACCACTACCACAATCACCACAACTTATAACACAACAGCTGCCACCACCCCCACCATACACAGCTAACATGGGAGGAGGGTACATGGCACAAGAAATGGATATTATAATAACATCAAGGGAAGGGGAGGAATGATGAGGGGGAGGGGATATGGCCAATCTGCACAACAGCAAGGGGGAGGATTCCGAAGCTTATACCCCACTGGGAACCAGTGTACCAGGATAATGCAGGAAGTTTCCCATGGCAGACCAGGGAACCACCTGTATGTTGGGTTTGTGGGATGTTAGGACACATGTCACGTACGTGTAGAATGAGACCCTCCACACCAGCATGGGGGGAACAAGGACAACAAGGGCCTATGAGGGAGCAGCAGGGTTACCAACAACTGCAGGGGCTACCACAGAGCAGCACACAGCAACAATTAGCAACACAACAGCCGCAGACATATTCACTACCGCAACAAAAGGTAGCAATAACACAACAACACCAAGTGCAGCCAGTGCAGCAGCCCACTCAAATACAGGACCATAAGGTAACCTCCACCGATACACAGCTACAACAAACACAATTGGGAAGGGTGACTGTCCTGGGACACAACCCTTACACAGGAAGTGGTCAATCATTATACCCACAATAGGACAGCCCACAGACGTCCTTGGTGTGTCCCATCCTGTCGATAACACCTAATAGTGCAGAGGAACCACGCATGGAGGTAAAGATAGGTGACAAAAAATTATCATTCCTTGTTGACACTGGGGCAACCCGGTCTTTCATAAGGGAGGGTAGATTTAAGATGTCAGATGAGGCCATGAACACCCAAGAATTCTCTGGGGCTAGGGAGTTGGTTCCCTTTACTGATAACATCTCCTTATCTATTGGAGATTATGACATGTCTGTCCCGCTCCTGTATTCAAGGGAGTCGCCAGTGAACATACTTGGGAGGGACATAATGAGCAGGTTGAATATGACAATCTCCTTCACGGAGGATGGCATAATTTGTTCCACACCAGGAATAAACATGGTTACTGCACGACAAATACTGCAAGCGTACTGTGGCCAGACAGTAGCTCGGGCTGAGCCAGTGGATGGCGAACTGTTCCAGTACGGAACAGACATGGCATTCGCCTGGATGCCAGGAATAGAAGGAAAGATCTGGAGGAGGCCAGCAGCATATTTGTTCAGGCCTGAGACACCAGCCAATGAACCAGAAGGGAAGGTGATTACGGTGAGCATCGAGAGTATTACAGCAACTGCTGATTATATCGCAGTACATGCCCAAGACCGGGAAGGGAGAGCATGGAGGGCAGTGATAGCCCTGGCTGAAGGGATGCAGGCTCACCCAGGTGTCCGATGAAGAGCTCTTTTTAGAAGACAAGGAAGAAGGTGAGATGGTATTTATGATGAGTGTAGATATATGGCTAAGAGTGACATATAAGCAAGTGGCACAGAAAATGGCCATGGCACTTGAAGCACCCACGTCTACCCCAGTTCCCTTCTACGAGGAAGATATGGCAAAAGTTCCAACATCACTGTGGACCACCAGTCCCTATGACGTGGGCTGCATAAAGAGTATCGGGGGAGTAAGAATAAAGCTGAAAAAGGGTGCAATACTACCTAGAGTGAAACAATACCCACTATCAAAAGAGGCAGATGAGGGCATATACGAAACCATAACGGCACTAATAAATAATGGCATATTGGTACCATCAGAATCACCATGTAACACGGTCGTGTACCCAGTGCGCAAAGCTAAAGGAGGGTCTTGGTGTTTTATCCAGGACCTCAGACCCTTGAACAACATCGTAGAAGCAGAATTCCCCATAGCAGCAAACCCTGCCACAATATTATGTGGGATTCGGGTAGAGGCCTCACGGTTCACAGTGATTGACCTCAAAAATGCCTTTTTCTCAATACCCCTGGACCCAGATTCACAAGACTTGACAAGCTTCACATACAGAAACACAAAATGGAAACACACCAGGTTACCACAAGGGTACTGCGAGTCACCCTCAATTTTCAACAGAGTAATACAGATGGACTTGGGAAACATTGAATTGGAAAGTACGGTGCTGCAATATGTTGATGATATAATAATTTGCAGCACAAGCGAGAAAAGGTGCAGGGAGGACTCATCGAAAATGCTGACAGTGTTGGCTGAAAAGGGTTACAAGGTAGACAAAGAAAAGTTACAGTACTGTCAGGAACAGGTACTATACATTGGTCAACTAATATCCCAACACGGAAGAAAGATTGCACCACAAAGAGCACAAGCTATATCCAACACACCACTACCACAAACGGTGAGGGAGCTGCAGCAGTTCCTGGGATTATGCAACTACTCTAGAGCATGGGTTTTTGACTACAGCTCAAACATAGGACCCCTACTTGAAGCATTGAGAGAAGCACACAAAGGGGACAAAACATTGGGGTGGACAAGGGAAATGAAGGAGGCATTTGACGAGTTGAAGCACGCCATATCCACTGCTCCGGTACTAGCCACCCCAGATTATGGACGGCAGATCTTTATCTTTTCACATTGCGACTCAGCAGTAATGAAAGCAGTGTTGACTCAGAAAACCAGCATGGGACACAAGCCAATAGCGTTCTACAGCGGTCACTTGGACCCTGTTATGTTAGGACATTTCCCTTGCGAACAGAGTCTCGCCGCGGCTGCATTTGCGGTAGAGAAATCATCATTAATTACAATGGGGTGCCCAACCACACTATTTGTGGAGCATGCGCTATTTGCAATATTGAATAAGCCTAAGTCCACACTGACCACACAGAGGTCTTCAGGTTATGAGATCATATTGTCTAGACCCGAACTGTCAATTGTCAGATGCAGTACAGTTAACCCAGCCAGATTTATAGCGGAAGTTATTGAGGAAGGTGATTATGCTCACGATTGTACACAGACTATCGAAACGTACTCATGCACTAGAAAAGTTGAAGAGGATGCACTTAAGGGTGGAGAGATTTTGTACATTGATGGGTCATCAACAATAGACCAAAGTGATGGGATAAGGAGAACTGGGGCAGCAGTTGAAAAAATGACAGAAGATTTGATGTATGTCCCGGTGAAATGGGTGCAGTTACCACAGCATTATTCGGCTCAAGCAGCGGAATTGGTTGCACTGATCTTGGCGTTGAAGGAAAGCGTTGACAAAAGAGTTACTATATATTCTGATAGCGCATATGTCACGTCAACTGTCCACTCGGGGTTGATAAAATGGCAGAGAAGGGGGTTCAGGAGAGCTGATGGCACCCCAGTGCAACATGCGCTCTTGTTAGCAGAATAATTGAAGTAATTAATGATCCCCAAGAGATAGCTTTGGTTAAATGCCCGGCACACACTAATGGAGACGACCATATCTCGAAAGGGAATGAAACAGCAGATGCACATGCCAAACATGCGGCATACTTTGGTGAAATATGGAACCCCCCAGAGTCAGAGAGAGGGAGAGGGAGGGGGTGGCAAAACAGATGTTGATGAAAGAAGGGTGCACCCATCTCCCCACCACACAGATAATGGAATTACAGGCAGCCGCACCAATGGCAGAAAAGGAACTATGGGTAAAAAGAGAATGTACGATGTCCCCAACTGACGCACTGTGGCGTCAAAATAACACTGGAAAGGTGGTCATGCCGTAGGCACTACTGAACACCACCCTAGCCCAGCTTCATCACCCAGCACATACAGGAAAGGAAGTAATTGCAGCACAAATTAGGGAAGACTGGTTCTGCCCCGAGTTAAATTCTCATGTAACAAATTTCATCAGCAATTGCCTCACTTGCCAACAGTTTACGGCCAGTCACACGCTGCAAGTGATAAAAGGTACTATACCCCGGTCAGAGGGACCCTTCCTGCACATTCATATTGACTACGTTGATATGATCAATGTATGTCAAGGAAATAGGTATATGATTGTAGTGGTGTGCCCATTCTCCAGGTGGATAGCGGGGCCGGACCCTGCTCACACGCAGATGCGTTCAGAGCAGCTAAATTTCTAGTGAGGGAGGTTTTCCCCAGGTGGGGTGTGTGCGAAATGCTGCGGTCAGATAACGGCCCACACTTTGCTAATGAAATGTTTCAGCAAATCACGTCCTTGCTGGGTATTAAGCATAAATGTGCATGTGTATATCACCCGCAGGCCAACTGTGTATGTGAACGCCTGAATGGCCTATTGAAAGAAGAAATAGCAAAGATACAGCAAACAACCAAGAAGAGCTGGTTGTACTGTCTTCCGCTAGCTCTATTTGAGCTAAGGAATAGGCCAGGGTCTGATCACCACCTCACTCCTCATGAGGTGGTGACAGGACGTCAAATGCGCCTTCCTCTAACGCCTACATCAAGAGCATTCACAGACTATGAAAACACTGCAACTGTTCTTGGTGACGAAATGTATCAATATGTGTCTTCTTTGATTACTAGTATAGCGTTTGTATCTCAACAGCTCGAGCGCACGCTGGGCGGGTCGAAGAGTTCTCAGCAAGAAGACACCAACAAGGAACTGGAAAAGGAAGGACTAAGCAAAATTGCTAAAGGTAACCATGTGCTACTCCGCAACTTCAATAGAAAGTGGAACGGCCACGCTTTACTGGTCCTCATTTGGTAGAGGAGGTAGCTACCAGAGCGGTGAAATTGCAGGATAAGCGTGCCTGGAATCACCTACACGACGTGAAGATCTACAAACTCCAGACCCGCCCTAGCGTTAACGACAGGGCCATTGGAAGAGCAACGACAGCGACAGCATCGGCTACAGAGAAGGAGACATCGACCACAGCTGATGACATTAGTGTCACTACACCCAATCACCCCCCAGATTCCCCAGAGGCAACTACTGAAATAGACATTGGACACTTGCCCACAGCCCATCCCATGGTCACGAGATCACAAAGTAAACAAACTTCCGCCAATTGAGCCCCAGCCCCCTCCCCTCTAAGGTCACCCCCGATTGAAGGACGTTGTATAACAAACTCGGGCATTGCACAAACACACATGTAAAACACTTGTATGTTTTCTCTTTTTCTTCTCTCGCCCATGCAGGTACCGTGTAGATGCTGCCCACGGATGATAACACACCTGAAGCCCTATCACACCAATTTGTATATCACATAAGAAGGCCAAAGTACCTAAAAAGAAGGAGGGTACTCGTATATTACACCGCATTTGTTTTTGCCATAGAACAATTATTTCCCCATCTTCACCAGCACTTACCTGCTCTAAGAGATAGATCACTAAGATTAGCGTGGGAACAGCTCTTCGCCTGGGCACTGAATGATTACTTGATAGGGAGAGCTTAATAACAACGACTAACAATAATAACAAGCATATTGAGGATTTTCAGGCGGGCACCTTTAACGTCGCAAGAATAAGCTGCCGGACTGCAGCAAGGTAAGAGCAAAATGCCGGTGAGACTAGCTTTTGTAATAAAAATGATCGGAGTATTGGTCATCACTGGTCTATTGGCTGCCTCTGTATGGCAGAAAAGTGTGCTATCAATATTATGGCTGCACCCAAAACTAACATGCCCCCTCCCACGGCTGCAACAGGTATGACGTCAGGTGGTACTAGCAACCCTCCGCAAAAGGTAAGTAGAGTTAAACGCAGCACATATGCAGATAACAAGGGTATTGATAATTACATAACAGATTCAGCACACGTCTCAAACAACATGTGGTACCAGCACATGACCCAAATTGGTAAGCAGACAACAGAAGATAGCTGTTATGTGTGCTCATTGATCCCATACGCCATGAGCGCTTCTCAAACATTCGTCGCCACAGAAATACAAGAAAAGACGGCCCGATGTATAGTATATCTGGCACTATTTCAAACAAGAGGACGATTTCAAGGAACGGTGGTGAGAATGCAGTGGGAAACAAGAGACACATACCCATACGAAAACAATTTCCTCAAGTCATATTTGAGTTACCATAAGAGCAGTTTACACGCTGAAGCGTTCAGATACATGACAAGTGGCCCTGAAAAGGGAGAAACGAAGAAAGTAACCCTACAATACCTACCATGTGATTGGTACGCCACTGAAGTTCCTGGTATACAAGGATGTTGGGAAAGGCCACTGATAACAATAACAGGGAAGGTATACATGAACAATGAATGGGAAATAGGAGTGGTCGGTAGCAACATGATAACCAGAGAGAATATTACCACCATACAGGAACACAACGACAGATGTTGGACGACATGGGGCAAATACGTACCCATGCTGACATGGATGGAGAAGGATGAGGACCCAATAAGCATACTACCGCTGACCGCGCCCAAGTTATGCTACCAACACAGAGGAGATGTGGAGGTGGGATACAACACCAACTGTGGAAGTGTGTTAGAATTACCAGAGGGGGGTGCTGGAACGGCAGTGATAATGGATCACTATTGGGCCTGCGGAAATAAGACATATCACACCCTGCCCCCATTGTGGAATGGTATATGTACAATGGTACACATCAACGTACCATCACTAGTGGTGCCCCAAAAACATGTCAACGTGGCCAATTTCCCCAAAATGGATGAAGGGAACAAGAGGAAGAAGAGATCCGTACAATCACAGGAGGGAGAGAACAACAACAACAACAATAATGTCCTAAAAAGGATAAAGAGACAAGGAGAACCCCTGACAGGAAACTACCTGTGGGGAAGGTCGGAAACAGCACTCACTTCTATTCCACCAGAACATAGATTATTCAGCAGGGCTGCTATGTTCTTCTCGTCAATAATACACCCTGGACTGCAAGCTTATGCAAACGCTAAATGGCTCCAGATCACCCGATGGGAACTAATGATGACGATTAATTCAACAGTAAATGGATTCAATGCCATAAAAGAAGAACTGCGAGCGGTAAGAATGGTGGCACTACAGAACAGATACGTACTGGATCTTCTCACAGCGATGGAAGGAGGAGTTTGTGCTAAAATAGGACAATCATGCTGCACATTTAATCCTGCTAACGATGCAGATAATGGTACACTTACCGAAGCAGTATCACAACTGGCCCAGATGCAGTCCAAGATGATGGAAGAAAGTAAAGGAGTAAAAATGGATGATAGCTGGTTTTCATTATTATGGTCGTGGATGCCATCCTGGCTGTCGGACGGGCTGAAGATAATAGTTGGATGCATAATACTGGCTGCAGCTGTATTGATTGTAAGAGGGTTTTGGAAGGCCAGGAAGGCATGCACCACAGACGAAATGATCGAAATGGTTGGCATGCACCCCTTGATGCCAACTGACGATGACCAGCACACCGACGTGATAATAAAGGAAAGAGAGAAACTGCGCAAACAGATCATCACCAATCACTTAGACCCACCACCCGTAAAGCTTGAGAACCCAAGAAACCCGAGGAGCTATATCGGAAGATGGGTATACTGCAAACCGGGAGGGAGCTGTGTATACATGTACTGGTCATTTGAAGACCATGTTAACCACTATGGACACCTGGGAGGAGAGACCAAAATATGGAGAGTAAGAGGAGATAAAGAAAAATATATGTTTGTGGTCGACAAGTCGACCAGAGGGGGGACTGAAGTGGGAGAATGGGAGAAAAAGCTCCCCCCGATCTCCTCGCGACCATGGCCCAGAGGATCGCGGCCCAGACACCCACCACGAGATGAATTTGTCTATCTACCAGACGACCAAATACCCTGGTTCAAGAACATAAGGATATGCCCACCAGCCTGCCCACCAGCCTGCCCTACTCAAGCTGACACCTGCGGCATGGATGAACTCGACAAAGACCTCAACAATAAGCACCCACATCGTTAGAGATGCCATGACGACCTAGCCAACTGCCAAGAACACACGTGCCACCATGCACACTGGACACTCACGCACCAACCAACAAGAAGAATATATTCAGTGCTATGACGTAGGTGACGGATACACCCACTGACGCGCATCTTTATTATTTTTCACATAGGTTTTCTGTAATGCAGAAACGCAAGACGCATAAAGCACTCGCGTATACGCTTGCTGACGCTTCTCCCACCCCTTGCATCGTGATGAGAATATAACGAAGACGTAGTATTGCCTATGAAGCTATGTTGCACCGCAACACAGGTGCCGTGCATTACACATCCCCACCTATGAAGTAGGCCGCAAGCAAGAGCCGCCATGAACACTGAATGAGCGAGTGCTGATCCCGCAGAACGAGCCCAGCGAGAGCTCACAGCCAAGGGGGCGATGTTGCAACTCGTATGCTACCAGCCGGCGCCAAGGTCACACCTGTAAGCAAAGCCAAGCACACAGAAGCAAAATACAACTTTAAATGTGCAGAATTCTGCCCCAGCCACGGTCTCTCATCACATGACCAAGCCAACCTGACAAGGTGCCAGACCCACGAGGGAGAAGTCGCCTGGGTCCCACGTCTGGGACACAGGCTGCAACAATGAAATGACCCAATGGACACCTACAGCGATGGGAATGGTCGGCTCTCAAGCCTATGAGCAAATCCGCACATTGTCTGCTCGAACACATAGTTACACATTGTTGCTAGTGACAGGTACACAGCGAGCTGGGAACAACGATGGTCCCAGGCTGGGGGGCTCGCGGGTGAACCAATCAGAACATGGGGGCGCTCATCACTGACGCCACTAACATTAGCCAATCATTAGGGGTCTTTGTGTAACAATTTTCAAGTATCTAATAGAAGAGACAACCCAAGTATACCACCTGACTCACCCTCAACCACTAATAATGTTCTCTATATGTATGCTATACTAACCCTACCACTCGAGGAACCAATCCGGAGTGGCGATAGGTTTTCCGCTAACTTTCCCAGGTGACGCAAGTAGTGCGTCATACTGAGGCAAAAAGGGCCTGCGAGCCCCACGAATTTTGAGAGTCTGGACGGATGCGTACGATCCTAGACCCATCCCTGCCGTTGTTTAATAAACAGCAGAAGCACCTTGCTTCTTGCGTGTGTCTCATACTCATTTTTGGGGGACACGGGAGGAGTTGGGGCCTCCCAGCCCGGAGGTCCGCGGACGGCCCAGCCGACCCCGGGATAATCGCCCCGACAGCTGATTATTTATTCTAGACAAATATCACCTCTATGCTTCCTATATTTGTAAGGTTTTTGAAGGTCCTTAAATTGCCGAAGATCTGGTTACGACATCAGTGTGCCCTTCTGGTCTAAAAAATATTACAAAGGAAATAGCTAGTATACATTTTGTGTTAATGTATTAACCCCTAAATATCCACAATATCCTTCTTGTCCTTTGATTAATTATCTTAACAAACAATTATTTGTCCAATCACATTACAGAATTTGGTGTCTGTGTTGATGGCGCCATTTGAAATTATAAATACATGTTAGCATGCCAGACATGATTAATTGAAGAAATCATAATCTCCATACACTGCTGCTATATTTGTTTGGGAAAACTGTATACCCCTTACACAGTGTTGTAACACTGGTATTATTGATATCTGTGTTTATATTTTCTTGGACAATATATTAGGATCATGTATTAATAATATTGTATATTGAACAACCACGTAAATGACTGTGGCTTTAATATGGATTTTAAAAAAATATGTGCCACTTCAATGGTAACGCACATTATTTCGAAGAGGTCTCTTTAAAGTTTTTATACAGTGCATCCATTTTTAATCACCACACTTGAAACTTTATGAAATGGGGAAGGCCGGCCACTCATTTAACTCATTCAGCTCCATAAAATGTTATGTTATATTATGTTATGTTATTAGAGTTTCAATTAAGCACAGCTTTTACCCACAGGCATCTTGAAAATATTCACTAGATTTGCTTGAGGGAAAGGATGTTAGTGCTAAGACTTTAGGCACTTAAAGAGGAACGTGGTTAGGTGTTTTCTAAAAGTTAGTAGATAGGGTTAATTACATGGTGATGGAGGTACAGAGTTCCAGAACCTTGCTGCCTGTACTCTTAATGAATGTCCATCTTTTATTTTCCTTTCTTTAAGGAGGAATTACTGTCTTGCCTGAAAATCTCTTTGTGGTCAGCTGGAGGTGTGGACTTTAAGCTTGTTCAAGAGTGGAAAGGGGATGGGCCGTTGTAAACTTTTAAATACAATGCACATGCTTGTGAAGATGACATGATTTTTCATCACAGTTTTAATAATGTTCTAGATGCAGTGTTCTGAAACCTTTGTAGACGCTGCAGAAGGAATTCAGGTAGGCCCAAAAAAATACTGTAGTAATAGTTCAATTGAGGTAAAAAGATCAGAATCATCATCTGATCGGTAAAAGTAAAGAAGAGTGGTATATGGTTGACTTTTCTGATATGATATGATATTTTATTTGTATCGCGCTCGTAAACAAGTGTTTCAGAGCGCGACAAGTTAAGGGAGGGGAACAGGGGAGAACAAAACAACGATCTTACTAGGCCCAGTGACATTGAGATCGTGCAGGTGCATGGGAAAGGGAAAGGGGAAAAGTGCATGGAAGGGGGTAGTGGAAAGTGCAGAGCAGAGGATAAACAGATAAAAAATAATAAATACAAATAAAATAGATAATGGAGCAATAAACAGGGGAAGTGCAGCCAACAAATGGCAAGTGCTGTGTTTATGCCAGCAGAATTGGGTAAGTCTGATACGTGCATACAAGAAGAAAATGGAGGAATGGGGGATTATATGGGTACAGATCCAGTCCCCAGTGCAAGGGGTGGCCGGGAGGCAGTGCAGAAGGGTGGCAGGGTGAGCAGGTAAATGGGCCAAGGGGACGGAGGGTGGCAGATGGACCTTGCCAAGAGAGAGCAGATCAGCAAAGGAGAAGGGGAGCAAAGGCAGATGCAAAGAGGAAGGTCTTGAGGTGCTTCCGGAACCAGAGATGGTTCTCCTCAAGTTTCAGAGTGGCAGGGAGGCTGTTCCAGAGGGAGGCCCCGGCCTAAGACAGAGATCTACCACCGGCTTGTTTCTTTGAGAAACGGCTGATGAAATAGAAACTGGATTAAGCCAATACAGCAATTTGACCTTTTAAGGAAATGTCATCATCCAAAATAATGTCCATGTTTCCAATCTTCTTTGTGGGATCAGGGCATTTCCTGAAGCTTTCCAGCAAAAAGGAGAGATTTTGTATTCTGGGATTCTGGTTAATAACCATATTTTCTATCTTACCTGGATTGGTCTGTAGGTAATTTGCATCCATTCAATCCTTAATTTCCACCAAGCATTTGCAAAATTGTAATGATTGAATGCTTTAGGCCTGATAAAGCACTACCATCATTTGGGTGTCATCTGCATATTTATAGAAAATTAAGCCAAAATAATGGATTATGTCCATTTGTGGGTGTAGATAGAGGTTATATAGTATATAGTAATGGTGACAATGCAGAGCCTTCTCGACCCCTCACGTTAAGGGGAGGAATTGTGAGTGAAAAGGGCCCAAGAGGACATGTTGGGAATGATCTGTTATGAAAGACCATATCCATTTGAGGATGGTTCTTCAAAAGCCATAGTCTCTACATCTAGAAAGAAAGATTTGATGGTCGAACGTGTCAAACGCGGCTAACCGATCCTGTGCGATCAAGGCTCCTGATCTGTCTTTTCATAAGATGGTCTAGTACTGCTGTTGTAATATAGTAAACACTTTGTAAGGGTTGAAAGCTGAGCTGATTGTGAGGGCTCAGAAATGTGAGGTGGACAACTTTAGGATGATTTTTCAAAATATGAAATTTTATCAAATCATAAATCCAATGCATCACTATCCCTACCCTGACAAGGATTTCCCTGCTTGTCAAAACTAAAGGAAAACAGATTGACAATGGACATTTGGTCCTCACAGTAAAGCATAAAATACACAAGAAATATATATGTTGATTCCCAATAAACATCAACAATGGTATTTATCATATATTCACAGTCTCTCTATATAAGCTGGGTAAGCTCCCCTTCCCTAGGTTTCAAGTGAGGGTCAGTTCCAACGTTCAACAAAAAGAAACAAGGAAATCCAGCTTTGAAGCAAAGCTCCAATTCAGTTATTGGCACCTTCACTGTGTCAAAAGAAAGTTCTACCAACCAATGGTCAACCAATAGAAAAGTTTCTCTTCTTCCTTGAACAATGATGTTCCACATCATCAAATAGCATCAATGATATTCCAAGTCAGGATGCTTTGGCACAACTTGTACATGTTAAAGAAAAAACACAGTTCCTTCTCAGATGTTAAAAAAAAAATCAATCCCTGGCAAATTTAAAGAAACACAGCTTCTTGGTAGTTTCTCTTGATAGCCTTAGAAATTATAGCTTATCTCTTTGTCAGGATGAATTCACAGCACCTCTGCTTCCACCTGAATAACTCTTACACCACGTTAGTCTCTGCAAGGATTCATCATGTGGGTCTACGTGCCTGTCCCATAGTGTTCCACATTCAATTGTGTTTTGGTAATGTTAAATCTACTGACAACCAAGAGTTTTCAACCACCAATTCAGCAGTCTGCAACTCAACAACAGTGCTACTCAACCTCTTCAGGTACGCAAGGTACACTTCCACTGAACATTCACCTTTCAGAAGGGCTACCTCTTTGCCTTTCACAGCATTGTTCCTCAACCTCTTCAGGTAGGCAAGGCACTCTTTCTCTGAAAATTCACTGTTCAGAAGGGCAGCCTCTATCTTTCTGCAGCTACAAAACCAAAATCCCCTTAAGGATATAATTATACCTTCCTTCATATGGCTTTGGCAATGTTCGTTACACCAACTGGTTAGGGAATATTTTTCCTCAAAAAGCTTCACCTTATCATAGCCTTGCATTCACCTTTTTGCTTCCTGCCAAGCAAAGTAGCATAAATGCATGTTGTGTTGTTAGTCTATTTTGGCTTTAGGCAATTAACCAAACCCTGGCTCTGGCAATGCGTGTATATCTAATGACCTTTGGCAATGGTTGCACTAATCTTTGGGAAATGCTTGATTCAATCTTGGCTTTGGTAATGCTTGTTTCCCTCTTGGCTTGGACAATTTTTGCTTCGTAACTCACAATTAGTAATGTTCAGTCACTTAACTTCAGTGTCAAATTGTTTTTGACTGCTACAAATCATTGATCATTAGGTTAATCTTGAACTTAGAATCACTTTATTGCATACACAATCAGTCTTCCATCGGTTTTCAGAGATTTGAATGTTCAATTAACGTGTTTGAAAACATTTCACTCATATGCGAGTGAAATGCCACTTTTCATACTTCTCATTGTCTGACAATCAATGGTCGATTTAACATAAATTTCACTAGTACGCAAGTGACTCTGTTTGGATACAGTTGCTTGCCTTTGTTCGAGCAAGGGAATAAGAACACTCGGTAACACCCACCGGCTTCTGCCTTGCTCCATTCACGTTCTGCAGGGTTGTTCTTCTGGCCTTCTTCTGGCCTTGTTTGGACACACACCCCTCCTTGGTAAAGGTATCTTCGGTCCTGCCACACATTCAAGGCGCTTCTTTCACTCCTGGGACCCTTGGCTGTATAACACTCTTCAGCCTCAATCTCTGCCATACTTCCTGCTGTGCAATCTCTGCAATCAGGTTCACATGGGGAAAAGCTGTCATTCTTCACGCCTTCCACTGCGCAACCTCTGCACTTTAGATATAGAGGCAACAGGACCCTCTCGGGATAGGCAGTTGAAATTTGCTTAATAATGATGCATGCTAACTGTACTAAGAGGTCATATGAGAGTAGCCAGACTACTAAAATAATGTTGGATCCTCCTAAAAGTAATTTCCCTTGAAGCACTTGTGCAGCATGTACTTTCACATGCCAAACTACACATTGGGAACCTCGGCAGATGACCAATCGCAATACTAAAAATTATTTATATTGTATTTATATTTATATTGTACTAGCTGGGATAACCGGAGTTGCCTGTGTCCTCATCGAGTAGTGTCTCATGTGCCCTGGATGATGGTGCTCTTGTTCTCTTGTCAGCAAGTCTTGTTTCAGTTTGCTCTGGTGTCTCATGTGCCCTGGAGGATGTTGGTCATGTCCTCATGTGTCATAAAGCAGGGTAACTGGCGTATATGGAAGAAGTTGAGACTTGGCCCCCATTAAAATGTGATGTTACGTTGTTTGCACGTACTTTAAGCAGTCTAGTGCTTTTGCAACATGGCCACCGCCGAGTGCCTTTTATTCATTCAGCCCTCAGCGTTCGGTGCGTTGCAACGTAATTGGATACCTCTCCTTTGTTTTTAGCGCTCCCTTGTAATTTCTCTTAGTGGTGATCCGCCCTGCCTTCTTTAGTATTTTTTCCCTCTTGCTTTCCGCTCGCTCTCATTTATTACCTTCACCACCCCCCCCTCCCTTGGCTACTTTCCTCTGCGATTCACCTCCATTCTTTCTTCCCTTGATTTGTTTACTTTTATTAGGTTTTCCTGCCTCCCGTTTTGTACTTGCCTTGCTTAGTTTTTTCCACTCCCTCGCTCTGGCATTGTTGAGTCAGGAGCCTTTCCTGTCCAGCTGCTTTCCTCCATCCGGACATTGGCGTTTACTTAAGTTTTTGGAATCCTTCTGTTTTCCGGTGTTGACATCGGAATATGCACTGCTGTGCTAGCCATACTCCGGTCACTCCTCTACTCCTCGCAGTCCTGTGATCGACTCATCAGAGTGTTCCCTACATTTGTTTTTTTTTTCTGCCTGTGGCTTTTTCCCCCCACTACGTCCTTGGTTACTTCGGGAGAGAGGTCACTGGACTGACAAAGACTTGGGTCACAGTGGCTTCCTCTCGAGGCAGACCCTATCTACATAAAAAAAGAAGATACCACAAAGAAGAAGAAAGAAACAACTGGATATTTCACCAATTTCCTCAGGTGAGGAGGAGGGGGAGGAAAGGGAATCTTTACTCTCCAAAGAAGAGGAGGACATTACTGACCAATCTAATATCATGTCAGCAAGTGTTGCTTCGATTTGCTCTGGCATCTCATTTGCTCTGGAGAAAGTTGCTCTTGTCCTCTGGTCAGCAAGTTGTTCTTCTGTTTGTTGCTGTGTTTCGGAAGCTCTTGATATTAATGTTCGCTTTGCATCAGATGGAGCTTTTCCAAGAGATGTTCATTTTTTGTGCTGCATGTTTCATGAGAAAATGTCCAAGAACGATTGATTTATTGTGGTCTCTTCTCGTGAATGAACTTAAATAAACTGTAACCTTGCTATTTTCCATCTTTGGAGTGGCGTTATAAAAAAAATGTTTAATTCCCTTTAAAAATGCTTTAATAAACACTTTTGAACTTTATACAGTAATAATCGGGGTGAGCATCAGTAAATGAGGGTGTTTACGGAGTACATTTTTTGCATCCAAATATAGACTACAATCTTGCCCCAGACAAATGGGGAATCCATGCAAAATGTTGTACCGGTAGGTTCAGCAGTGTAGATTTGTATAGCCGGACAAACATATAGACACACATCCCCAAAAAAATTTTGAATGTAAGATTTTTGCATCCAGACTACAATCTTGCTCCAGATGAAAGAGGAATCCATGCACAATTTGGAAGATGTGGGTTCAACGGTGTGGATTTGTAAAGCCGGACAAACATAGACACACATATACATTCAGCTTCATATATAAAGATTGAAGGACCTTGTAAGATTTGTCGGTCAGACTAAAAGGGAAGTAAAGACAAGACTTCTTGAACACAGTTCTAAAATGTGGTCTAACAACATTCACACTCATTTAGTCCAACATTATGTGGAATCAGGTCACTCTTAGTATGACCTCCTTTGGTGGATTATTGAGAAGATATCCAGAGATCCACTGGAAAATGTTAAATTACAGAGAACAGCATTGGATATACTGTTTAGCAACTCATAATAAATGTATGAATGATTGCACACAGTGGTATACGTTAATGTCTTTATGTAGCTGCCTACTATCTACAATTTGTCTCTTTATGTTTATCCAGGTTGCTCCCTTCCCCACAGGATTACCTCTCTATATAAATGGCTGAGGTGACAACATGTATGGATGACCCATACCACCTAATTATGTCATTTATTCTGTTTAGGGCAGACACCTCAATGTTAATTTTGTTTATTGGGAATTTAATTTAGTTGGTGTGTTTGGCCTTTTTAATTGTATTGAAAAAGAGTTCGGGGTGCATAGCATGTGGCACAACATACAACATACAGGGTAATTCATAGAATTTCGCACAAAAGTGGCGCACGCGGCTGGCGCACAGTGTCCCTGTGCGATACACTGCGCCAGCCGCGTGCGATAAAATCCATTTCATCGCACATCGTATTCATGGATTCCAGCCTCCAAAACCAGCCGTGGTGCAGAGTGGCGCAGCGACCCTGCAGCAGCGCCAGTTACGCCCCCAAGAACGCCCTTGCGCAAGGAAAACCCTTCAAAATTCCCAATTCATCGCAAAGGGCTGTGCTAACCCTGGACCAGTTCACAGGGCTGCCAAACAGCAAACGCCAAGCGGGGAACGTGTATTTCAGTGGTTCGCGGGAAGTATCACACGCGATTGTCCTGGGTACGTGTACATCAGGGGTACGCGTGAAGTAACACACGCGATTCCATCAGGGCACGTGTATTCCAGGGGTGCGCGGGAAGTATCACATGCAAAATCAGCAGGGTACGTGTATTTCAGGGGTGTGCAGGAAGTATCACACGCAATTCCATCAGGGTACGTGTATTCCAGGGGTGCGCGGGAACTATCACACGCGATTCCATCAGGGCACGTGTATTCCAGGGGTGCGCGGGAACTATCACACGCGATTCCATCAGGGCATGTGTATTCCAGGGGTGCGCGGGAAGTATCACACACAAAATCAGCACGGTACGTGTATTTCAGGGGTGCGCGGGAAGTATCACACGCGATTCCATCAGGGTATGTGTATTCCAGGGGTGCGCGGGAAGTATCACACGCGATTCCATCAGGGCACGTGTATTCCAGGGGTGCGCGGGAACTATCACACGGGATTCCATCAGGGCACGTGTATTCCAGGCGTGCGCGGGAAGTAACACACGCAAAATCAGCAGGGTACGTGTATCTCAGGGGTGCGTGGGAAGTATCACACGCGATTCCATCAGGGTACGTGTATTCCAGGGGTGCGCGGGAAGTATCACCGCAAAATCAGTAGGGTACATGTATCTCAGGGGTGCGCGGGAAGTATCACACGCGATTCCATCATGGCACGTGTATTTCAGGGGTGCGCGGGGAGCACTACACGTAAATTGGCCATGTGGGTCCTCCCAGGTGTTCCCTCTACACCCTCCACGGCCCCTGCAGCCAGCCCACACCACAGGGGACCACCCTGCACCCCCGCCCATGTCCCGCAGGCAGCCCATCCACCATGGCCATGCACCCCAGCCAAGCCACATGTCACCTTGCACTACTGATCAACAATGCATGTCTCCCAGCACCCTCACCCCCCAGCACTGTGGGGCACCTGCCAGCAGGCCCCCACACATGTCCAACTCATGTCCCCCTGCACCCCCTGCCCTCAGCACTTTGGGGCATCCTCCACCAGGCCCACACTCATGTCTCCCTGCACCTCCACCCCCCACCAGTCAGGGGCACCCTCCACCATGCCCCCACTCATGTCCAACTCATGTCTCCCTGCACCCCCACCCCCCAGCATCCAGGGGCACCCTCCACCAGGCCCCCACTCATGTCTCCCAGCACCCCCAACCCCCTGCATCCAGGGGCACCCTCCACCAGGCCCCCACTCATGTCTCCCTGCACCCCCACCCCCCAGCACTGTGGGGCACCCTCCACCAGGCCCCCACTCATGTCCCCCTGCACCTCGACTCCCCTGCATCCAGGGGCACCCTCCACCAGGCCCCCACTCATGTCTCCCAGCACCCCCACCCCACTGCATCCAGGGGCACCCTCCACCAGGCCCCCACTCATGTCTCCCAGCACCCCCACCCCCCTGAATCCAGGGGCACCCTCCACCATGCCCCCACACATGTCCCCCAGCCAACATGTCATCACAATCTAGATCCCTGGCCCTTATGGTCACCCTTCAAATGCCAAACACCCACCCGAGTATTGCATCCACCCACTTAGAAATGGAAATAACACGATAGAACCCCAATTGCAAGTTTGGAAATGAACACATGTCCCTCACATACACACAATGGGTGTCAGTGAATGTCAAAACCATATCATGATATGCATGAAACCAATGAGATGATACTACACATTGAAGTTTGAAGAAAAAATATGTATTAAAAGCAACATAAATTGAATCAAAAATAAACAAAACACAAATGGGAATTAAAAAAAAAACAGCATGGCCTTGAAATAATGCAAAACCACAAATCATAACCCAAAGGAAAGGTGTCCAAAGTCACAGTCCACAAAAGTAAATCCAATGGAAAATTAAAATCGAAAACCATTGCTCCATGGGTAAATCATTAAAAAAAAATGAAAATCCAACAGTCAACTATATACGGATAAACAATCCAGGGTCCATGATCCCAACAGAAGAAATTAAACCTATCTAATAACACTACCTAATAAAAAAAAATATATATAAAAATGTGGCCCATTGTCCAAAAGGTCCAAAAAAAATGCAAAAACAAAGGAAACCTAACACTAACTACAGAACTATTAACAAGGGCAGCGGGCTAGTCCGACGGCTCACTTCGGGATGTTCCGGGCCAGGGCATCATCTAACTCCTGCTCAATGTCCCGGAGGTGGTCCTCCTCCATGGCCCCGAGGGTCCGCAGGGCCGTCGACATGTTCACCTCCAACTCCCTGCGGATTGCCTTGAAGCACCCGGCCCGCCTCAGGGCCCTCCGCATGGAGTTCTCTTCCCTGACAATCGTGAGCCGTGCCTCTTCCGCCCGCTGCCGCTCCGCATCTATGGTGTGGCCCAACCGCTGCCACACGGAAGACACTTCCCGTCCTGGGTCCTCCTGCCCTCCGGCCGATGCCTGCCCCTCCGATGTCGAATGCCCCGAGCCATCATGGTTCCCACCTTGTTGCTGCTGCTGCTGCTGTGCCTCTGCCCGTGCCCTGCCTCCTGCTGCCTGCACATCCTCCACTGGCTGGGGTGCAGTTGTTGATGTGGCCACCCCTGCTGGACGTCCGACTCCCGACTGTGGCAGAGATGCCTCCTCCACCAGCCTGGTCGCACCGTCAGAGGCAGCTCCACAGGGCAACCTGGTGACTAATGGGTGGGAAGATGGCACGGAGGACGACTGGTCCATAGGGGGTTCAGTTGAGGAGGGGGTCTGAGCAAGCCCCATCAAATGGAGGAATCCGGCCTGGGTGACCTGTCCCAGTAGGCCGACGCGGTCAACGAGCCATTCGAGATGACGTGCAGCCTCCTCAAGAAAAGACTGCAGGTCACCTCGCATGGCCCGTTGACGCAACGCCACACCAGTCAGGACAGGCTCAACCCGGACCCAGATAGCCACGTCTGCAGGCAGAGGAAGGCCAGTTGTTGTGAGCTCATCCCCTGCCTGAAAACGGGTCTGGACGTAGGCATCCCTGCTGGTGCAAGATGATGCAGTGACAGGATCAGGGACAGGATTGCACACAGGCACCTCCGCGGCTGCCTGTGCTGCTTCCTGTCCCTGGTCCTGCACTGCACCACTAGCACCAGTGGAATCCCCACCTCCAGACCCCGTCTCTGTTGCTTGCACGGCCTCCTCCTCCACCAAACCCCCCACCAACCTGGATGACTCTGTGCCATCTTCCCCCGTTGGGCCCTGTGGGGTCCCAGCTGCCCATTCTGCTGCCGAGGAGTCCAACTCCGACCTCCGCCTCTTGGACCTCCCCCCGGCAGCTGCGGCCTGGGACGCGGCACCATACTCCTCACTCCCCGACGAGATCACAACCTGGGAGGGGAGCCGGGCCTTGCGTCTCCGGCTGGCGGTGCGATCCCCGCCGCTGTGCTCCACAGCACCTTCTCCGCCCTCTTCACCAGTTGACGCTGCAGACAGGGAGAAATAAAACACAGGCATCAGGGCACTGTACAATGGACACATACACATATGACAGTTGTACATGAGTGGCATTGGCAAACCTCAGACATGGCATCACAATCGCCAACACACATGTCATTTCAACTTGCACACATGAGCCATACCACAGCCATATCGCAACTGCCACCACCATCCATACACATACAACAGCATGAGCAGGCAAAGGTGAGCCAGACATCACATGCAACACAGGGAGTGCACTACACATGCACACACACCACCACACTTGCATGCATGTGTACACCTCTGCCAACTGTCGCAGTGTTCAGATGGGCATCCATGTCACATCTGCCAATCAGGCTTTCACATCCCGCTGTCACATGCATCCATGTTGCATCACTGTTGCACCCTTGTCAAATACACACACATGCACATGTACACAGTGCTGATACATGCAGCTGAAAACAACATCCATGTGTGACATCACGAACATGCCTACTTACATACACATTCATCCAAACATGTGTGCACACACAACTGCATTTGGCATGCAAGCCTACACACACAAGCACCATCCATGTCTCACACATGACAGCCCTCGCAAGTGTTAGCCTCACAGCCCTGTACACCCCCACCCATACTCGGCCCCATACAAACAGATGTGCAATCTGCACACTGCTGGCACATCACCACACGCACAGCTTACAATCATGATGCATGTACACTTACCGCTCGACTCCAGACGGGTCTGCCTCTCAAGGACCTGGACGTGGAGCGCTGGGGATATGCGTTCCAGGACCCTCATCTGATCGTCCGACAAGTGGCCCCGGCGCCCCTTAGCATCCGCTGCCTTCAAGAGGCGCCGGGCCTTGTTGAGGGTCCTGGACCTGAAGTCCTCCCAGCGCTTCTTGACATGTTGGAAGTCGCGGACTGCCACCCCCTCCGCGTTGATGGCAGTCACAATGTCCGTCCAGATCCGAGTCTGTCCTTCCTTGTGGGCGCGCAAACCTCCGAAGAAGGCATCACACTGCCCCAGGACTTGTTCCACCAGGACACCAACTTCGGTGGCAGTGAAGCTGGTGCCCCTCTGCCTCTCTGGCCGGGGGTTGTCAGTGGTGCCAGATGTTGCAGTGCCCGACATGACAACCCCAGAGGCAGGAGTGGGTGGGCAACTGGGTCCTGGGGCTGGGCTGTAGAGCGATGGAATCCCAGTCGGGAGTCTTTGGTTCCAGCAGGGGTGGTCACAGCAACAGCACCCCTGGCTGATGTGCAGGCAGCAAATGGCAGGGCACATGGGCAGCAGGCAATCAGGCAGCAGCAGATGGCAGGTGGGAGCGTGCTCGGGGCTCTGGGGGGCAGTAAATCGGCCTCCTGGGCAGGAGCGTGGTCTTCCGTGTGCTTACGCGTGGCCAGCTTGATACGGAATGATTTGGCACGTGAAAATCCAGCACGTCTGCGTGTAATTCGAGGAAAGGGCCTTAGCGCGTAAGCGCGTCAGCACACATACGTGAATTCATTGGCCCAAAGGCCAACAGCGCGTATGCGTGTGGGCATGTCCCTGTACACGGGTGCATGTTACACGTCCAATGACTGCACGTCAGAGTGTCAGCGCGTGTAATTGGAGGATGGGGCCTTAGCGCGTACACACGGAAGTGACGCTGGACGTGTGGGCATGTTTAAAAGGTACGTGTAGAATGCCATTTCCTTGTACGTGCTTTTTGTGGAGAGCGAGTGGGTGAAATCTGTACTTCTTGTCGGTTCACACGTGATTTACTTCACGGCGTTCCAAGTTTGTACTCCCTGTTACCTCTGACAGCTTTTTCTCTTCTTGTCTTTTTCCTGGGCCTGTTTCCTCAAACAGCGTTCACTTCTCCTGTTGTCCTGTCTCCTCGGCAGCGTACAATTCTTCATTTGGCGGGGGTGTTGCCAACGCGCACATGCGTGTATTTTACACGTGATTTTTCCTGGCAGATGGTGAGTTGCGCACGTATTTGACATCTGTGCTTGCCCCGTGTGTGGCCTACCCCTTCAGAGGTCAGTCTAGGCTGCGTGTGACACGCATACATTCATTTTTGTGTTTCTGGGTGCCACAGCGTAGTGCAGGGTTTTTTTTCCACGCACGTGGTCTACGAGGGGTTACGTGCACATTATCTCCCTTTTTCGGGGTGCCTGTGCGTTGCATGATCCGTCATCTTCCCCCAGGGGTCACATACAGCCTTGCTAGAGCACTAGGGTATGAATTCCATCTAATACCCTATCCCTTTGACCCCCAATTGTCCAGAAAAATAGTTTACTGCAACTCCCATACGCACAACAACATCAGTGCCATGGTTGGGAGGCGAGCACGCGGTAAGGGTGGCAAAGGTGGGCGAGCCACAAGAGGTGGCCGTGGAGGATTTGGTATGGGATGTGCCCATGACTTGCAGGGTGCCCCTAGCCCCCCATGTGTGGGTGACCAGTCAGGGACACCCATGCCCCCCCCCCCGGTTGAGGGTAACGTGGCTGACACCATCCCTGCTCAGCCCTTGTTGGACCAGCCCATTGTGGCACCAGACCTGGCACTGGGTGACTCCATGGCTGACTTCCAGGTCAGCAGGTCTAGGCCACGTGTGGCGGTGCATGTTGGTGTCACCAGCCCACGTGGATCAGGGGCAGCTATGTCATCTGCTGCCCCGAGCAGGCAGGGTGGGGAGGTTGCAGGGGTAGCTGCGGCTCCATCCACCCCAGCTCTGAGTGTCCCAGCCAGGACAGTGTCGGTCCTAGTCCATCCTGCTGACGTTCCCCCTGACCACATCACACTTCAGCTAATGCTGCACCAACTCCCATGGTGAGTGTTCATTCCCACACTCCTAGTCCACAGTCCATCGGGGCTCCTGCCCCTAGTGTCCAGAGTGGTGTAGGACACTCAGTATCACCACCACCTTCCAAGCGGAAGAGGAAGAGTGCTCGTCCAGTACAAGCTGATGCCCCAGACACGGCTACACAGTCCGGCCCACCAAGGAAGCCAGCTTCAATCGGGTCAAACTTGATGCACTTGTGGAGTATTTGTCCGCGCATGACAGCGAAATGGTGAATACTGCAGGATGCAAGACCACATCTGCACAACGTCAGGCACACTGGCAGACCATTGCGGAAATCATAAGTGCCCTTGGATTCGTGAGGCGCATAGCTAATGATTACTACAAGCGCTGGAATGACCTTAAGCGCAGGGCAAAGAAAAAGCTGGCCTCAAGTCGTGCCGCAACTCTAGTGACTGGAGGTGGGTCTCCGGCAGAGGACATAGAACTCACTCCACATGAGTATGTTGCTGGGACCTACGTCACGGAGGAACAGATCCAAGGCGTGGGAGACCTGCCAGATTACGAGTCATTGTCCGGTGAGTGCACATGCATGTGTGTGTCATCCATGTGCATGGCGTGTGTGTGAGTGCTTCTGATTGAGTGCCAGGTGAGGGGGTGTGCGCCTGAGTGGTTTGGGTCACCCATGTGCTTCATACAAAACATTCTGCGCACCAGGATTTGGGTGTTGCAGTATCCCTTCTGGCAACAGTAGACATTCAGCCCAACCTCACGCCAGTTGCCCTTGAATTGTCATCTTGCCACAACATAGTTGCATGTTATTCTGTGTTCTTTCAGGCTGATTGTCTGCATTCCACCACTTTCAAAAGGCATTTCTCAGTCCTATTGTCACATGTGTGACATGGCTAGGGTACATGCCATCTGTGTGATGGCATGTGTCATGTATGTGTATTGGACATGCCAATCACAGGCCAATGTGTGATGGCTCTGCTAGGCAGCATGCAGCAAATTTGTTGGTCTTCCATCTTGGTGTCATCAATGTGTGCCATTTGCCTCCCCTTCATACGCAGTGACAGTGCATGCATGGGAGGGTTATAGTCATGTGGGACATGTGTCAATGAAGTACTGTTTCTGTTGCTTCTCAGCCCTAATTGTGTTCCATGTTGCTAATGCCTGTTCCCATTTCTTTTCTTTCATGTCTTTGCAGGGGATGAAGCACTTGATACTGCTGGGGTTGTGGCGTCGCAGGTAAGTTTCTCTGGGAGGGATTCTGTACTGTCCAACCCACCTACACCAGTGCTAGAACCCTCAATGGGGATGTCAGTGTTGGTAGGTCAGCCTTTGGTGGTTACGGATGCAGGGTGTCATGATCTCTGCTTCCAAAAGATCAGGACTTGCCCGACTCCCTTGGAAGCAGACCCATAACCCCGGTTCCGAGTGCCAGCCAGTCCCAATTGGGACCTTTTGGACCCTGCCCTGGCGCCAGTGGCACCAGGCTCATAAAGATGCCCAGTCCCAGCGCTGGAAGCGCCGGGCTCATAATGCTTGGGTGGACTTACCTGCAGCAGACCATGCTGCTTACTTACCTGCCAGTTGAACCCCTGATCCTCTTCTGTTTGGGACTACTTTTCCTGTTGGGTGGGGCAGGAGCCACTCCCTAGGTTCAGAACACTGGAACTCTTCTGGAAAGCAGGAACTCTTTTCTTAGGCGTGGCTGTGGAAGGAGACACCTAAGCACTACAGGAGGCTATTTAAACCACACCCGATGGATGAATCTTGCTTTGCGTTATTCTGCATTCTCTGCAGCAGAACGCTCATCGTGTCTTCTGCTTCTGATCCTGGGCCTAAGGGAACAAAGGCTTACCATCCTGGAATCCAGTCTTCAGCAGCACCTGTAAAGACAAAGAAAGAACAGGTTAGCACTACGGTCTTCAGTGGCAGCGCATCTCTTACCTGGTCCATCGGCTGTCACCAACGCCTCGCGCTACATTCCGGCATCTGAAAGACAAAGGCTTACCTACTCTTCGCATGCTCCGGAGGTCTTCGCACTGCATTCCGGCATCTGAAAGACAAAAGCTTACCAGCTCTCCGCACTCTCCGGAGGCCTTGGGCGCTGCATCCCGCATCTGAAAGACAAAAGAAGGTGCGTTTAAAGACATTGGGCAACTTTATTACTCACGTACCATTACTCCTTCCCACGCCGAATCCAGTGGGTATTCCAGCACCCTTCAGCTTCTCTAAAGCTCCGAACATGTACCTGCAAGATAAAAGGGACAGTTAGTGCGCATCGCGAAGCAGGCTACAAGCGCTTACTTACGTGCTTCCAGGCGCTTCTATTCCTCACGCGGGTTCGATCCTCAACTCTCATCAGCCCGCCATCCGCCATCGCCGGAACCCTGCAAAACAAGAGATATCATTACAAAAGACTTTTAAGACATTTGAAGTGCCCAGAACTTACCGTTCGTGCAGTTAACGACGGACAGCAGTCCTCTGAGGTCAAGAGGCCTGCACCCTTATCCAGTGAAGAAACTGGTTACGGCACCCTGCCCCGAGGCAGATGGAGAGCTCGGCGTTTACTTACCTAAGACATCTTACTCTTCGAGTCAGACATACAGTGCTCAGAGGTCCAGCCCAAAGAGCCAACCGTGTGTTACACATCACCTTTGAAGATACGGCATTCACCCAGTCAAGACCGGCGCCTCTGCGGGAATCAGGTGAGCGTTACAGAACGCAAAGCCTATCGCAAAACTCCCACCCAGGCGCTATGGAAACCTTGGATACCGACCAGCTAGCCCAGTTACTTGGGGAACTAAGAGCAGAAGTGCATGCAGCCCGTCAGGAAACGAATGCTCTAAGAAGGGAACTGATTATTTCCAAGGAGCGAACAGACGATCTCGCTAGACAATTGCTACAGTCACAAGCCGGACAAACTCCGTTACCCGCATCAGGGGCAAATCTTCCTTCAACATCCTCTACGAACCCAGTGCAGATCAACCTACCTGGGAATGTACCTCTGGCTCCGCCCGAACGATTTTCTGGTGACCCAAAGAGGTTTGCAGTATTTATTAATCAGTGCCGGTTGCACTTCTTATGCCGGCCAGCAGCCTTTCCAACTGATCAAGCTAAGGTAGCTTTCGTGCTTTCGTACCTTAGTGGCAATGCGGCAGACTGGTCGATCCCTCTAGTTAATCAAGATGATCCGGTTCTCCATGATTTTTGAGCTTTTCAGCTCAGTATGGAAAAACTGTTTGCAAGACATTCACAGGGGCAGGCCTTGGACAATGAGCTCCTTTCATTGCGACAGGGTAATCAAGACCTTTTGGCTTATATTGCGTCTTTCAACAGACTGATAGTGGAAACTCGATGGCCTGAGGACAAAAGGATTACGCTGTTTTATAGAGGTCTACGTGGAGAGCTCAAAGATGTGTTAGCCCAAGTAGTGAATCCCCCGCAAGACTGTTCGGACTATATTGACTTACTCGTTCAAATTGACCACAGACTGCAGAACAGGAAGGCCGATCGTTCCAAGTTTGATGCTCGAGTATTTTCCAAACCACCAACTCCTACCAAAGGAGTAGACTCCGGGGAACCCATGCAAATAGGGGGCCTGAAAGGACCACTAACACAAAAGGAGCGGGAAAGGAGAAAACAGCTGCAATTATGCCTCTATTGCGGAAACTCGGGGCACTTTCTTCGAGACTGTCCGGTGAAACCAGCCAAGAAGGCAGTAGGAGCTGCAGTTACCAGGGTCACAAACTCTGAGCAGGGAAACGACCTCGCCCGACAAGAATAGAGGTCCTCTTGCCGAGCGTTAAAACCAGTTCCGTGACCTCGCATTTCGTGATACCTATGGTCCTCATTAGCCCTGAACATCCGGATCGATTACATGCGATTGAAGTTTACGTCGACAGCGGTGCCATCGGCAATTATGTGGATCATGAAATGGTTTTGAGGATGAATCTGACTCTTTGTCCAAAGGCTGTAAAGGATGTCATTACTACGGTGGATGGTACGGAGATAGCCTCCGGACCAGTAACGCATACCACCCAAGAAGTGACGCTAGTAAGTCAAGATGGACACCATGAGAAGATCGTGTTCGATGTGATCAAGGCCCCCCAGTTCCAGATTATTCTAGGAATTCCTTGGTTAGAGAAGCACAATCCTCAGATCGATTGGCGAGCAAGAACGGTTCAGTTTCCAGAATGTGTCTCTACTTGTCTCCCTCGACCTGGTGTTGCACTGGCAGCAATTTCCTCGGAGGCTCCTCAGTTACCTCCTGAATACCTAGAATTCCAAGATGTTTTCCGGAAGGATCAGGCTAACTCTCTACCTCCTCATAGGTCTTATGACTGCCAGATAGACCTGATACCTGGATCTACTCCTCCTTGTAGTAGAATTTATGCCCTCACCGAGCCTGAGAATCTTCACCTCCGACAATACCTGGATCAATACCTAGCAAATGGGTTTATTCGTCCTTCCAAGTCCCCTGCTTCCTCAGCTTTGTTCTTCGTTCCAAAAAAAGAAGGGGACCTTAGAACTTGTATAGATTATCGCGCCCTGAACCAGATCACCGTTAAGAATACATATCCGTTACCTTTGATCCCTGAACTCCTGGACCAAGTCAGAAAAGCATTCATATATACAAAGCTGGATCTTAGAGGAGCCTACCACTTGGTACGAGTAAAAGAGGGCGATGAATGGAAGACGGCCTTCCGCACCAAGTATGGGCTATTTGAATATCAGGTCATGCCCTTCGGACTTTGCAATGCCCCGGCCGCCTTTCAATATTTTATGAACGATGTCCTCCGAGAGCTCATAGATGTGTGTGTTGTTGTTTACATTGACCACATCCTCGTTTATTCTTCATCGGAAACTGAACATCGGAAACACGTGAAAATGGTCCTCGAGAGATTGCGTCAACACAAACTTTTCGCTAAGTTGGAAAAATGTGTTTTCAACGTGACTGAAGTTGAATTCTTGGGATTCATATTATCACCTAGCGGAGTGCGTATGGATTCAAAGAAGGTCGATGCAATTCTCAAATGGCCATCGCCATCCTCCGTAAAAGGTGTTCAAAGCATGTTAGGCTTCGCTAACTTTTACCGCAGGTTTATCCCCGAATTCTCTCGAATAGTCCAGCCCATCACTGCCTTGTTAAAGAAAAACAAATGTTTTGAATGGTCTACCGAGGCGGAACAAGCTTTCCAGAATTTGAAGACTAGATTTATCTCTGCACCGATCTTAAAACATCCTCGCCCAGAACTCCCCTACATCATTGAAACTGATGCTTCGAGCCTTACCATGGGGGCAGTTCTATCACAAAAGGACCCAGTAACCAATCAGTTGCATCCCGTGGCATTTTGGTCCCGCAAATTCTCGCCTCCTGAAATCAATTACACTATTACTGATAAGGAACTTCTAGCTATCAAGTCCGCCTTTAAGGCTTGGCGGCATTATCTTCTGGGGGCCCGACACACCGTTACTGTGATTACAGATCACCGAAACCTGCAATATTTGAAAACCGCAAAAGCTCAATCCTCTAGGCAACTCCGTTGGGCACTATTCTTTGCCGAGTTTGACTTCATAATTACCTATCGACCTAGTACAAAAAACGGTAAAGCTGATGCCCTTTCTCGGATGGGAGTGGAAGAACATTTGATCAATCCTAAACCTGTACCTATCATTCCCGAACAAAGAATTCTAGGTGTAATCGCCACACAATCCATAGAGGAAGTTAAGGATAAAGCCAGGCTACTGGTAACTCCAGCAGACATACAGAATTGGCATCTGCAGGGAAAGGACTTTACGGTGAAGGACAACCTATTATATTTCCAAGAACGGTTATACCTGCCCAGCACAGATTTACAGAAAAAGGTAATCTCTTGTTATCACGATTCTTTAATGGAAGGACATCCCGGTATGACCAAGACCTCGGAAAAGATCAAGCGCTACTTCTGGTGGCCGTCTTGGAAAAAAGATATCAGAGACTTTATGATGTCCTGTGGAGTATGCGCCCAAAACAAGAGTCAAAAGGAAAAACCAGCCGGCCTCTTACGCCCTATTGACATCCCGCCTCGCCATTGGCATACGCTTTCTATGGAATTCATCACCGATCTACCTCCATGCTCCGGATACAATACGATCCTAGTAATCGTGGACCTATTCTCCAAGATGGCGCATTTCATTCCACTCAAAGGCTTACCAACAGCAGCAACTCTGGCCCGAGAATTTCTCGAAAACATCGTCCGACTGCACGGTTTTCCTTCAGTTCTAATTTCGGATCGAGGTAGTCAATTTATTTCTCATTTTTGGCAAAGTTGCTGTCAGTCGGCTCAAATTGATGTGAGACTTTCGACCAGCCACCACCCTCAAACCGACGAACAAACCGAGAGGACCAATCAAACTCTGGAACAGTATTTGCGCTGCATGCTACAACAAACTGAAAAAACTTGGAAAGATATCCTTTGGATAGCCGATTATGCCTACAATAACTCTGTCCACTCGGGAACTGGGAAGACCCCGTTTTTTCTTTTATACGGTAGTCACCCTCGAACCTCGGAGTTGGATCCACTCCAAGATCTTGGAACACCAGCAGTAGACCACCTGCATTCTACAATCACCCAAGCCTTTAAGGAAGCCGTTTCTCACCTTCAAAGGGCTAAAGAACAATACAAGAAAGGAGCAGACGAACATCGGAAGGAAGCCCCCCAATATCAAGTAGGAGATCAAGTCTGGTTATCCACCAAATATCTACCTCTAAAAGGACCACGCACATTCAACCCAAGATACCTTGGTCCCTATTCCATCACTACCATAGTAAATCCAGTAGCGGTCAAGTTGGACTTGCCCCCTCACATGAAGATACATCCGGTCTTCCACGTCTCTATATTAAAACCCGTGCAACCTCAAACCCGACTAACTGCATCTCCAAAACCTATTCTAGTTGATGGAGAACTCGAGTTTGAAGTCAAAAGCATCCTGGATTCCAAGATCTCCAAATCTAAACTATTTTACCTGATTGACTGGAAAGGCTACGGTCCCCAAGAAAGATCCTGGGAACCTGCAGAATATGTCCACGCGCCTCGTCTAATCAAAAGATTTCATCGAACATTTCCTAACAAGCCCAAACCCCCGGAGAAGCCCGGTTTGGGAGGGGCCTTGAGGGGGGGTGCTGTCATGATCTCTGCTTCCAAAAGATCAGGACTTGCCCGACTCCCTTGGAAGCAGACCCATAACCCCGGTTCCGAGTACCAGCCAGTCCCAATTGGGACCTTTTGGAGCCTGTCCTGGCGCCAGTGGCACCAGGCTCATAAAGATGCCCAGTCCCAGCGCTGGAAGCGCCGGGCTCATAATGCTTGGGTGGACTTACCTGCAGCAGACCATGCTGCTTACTTACCTGCCAGTTGAACCCCTGATCCTCTTCTGTTTGGGACTACTTTTCCTGTTTGGTGGGGCAGGAGCCACTCCCTAGGTTCAGAACACTGGAACTCTTCTGGAAAGCAGGAACTCTTTTCTTAGGCGTGGCTGTGGAAGGAGACACCTAAGCACTAAAGGAGGCTATTTAAACCACATCCGATGGATGAATCTTGCTTTGCGTTATTCTGCATTCTCTGCAGCAGAACGCTCATCGTGTCTTTTGCTTCTGATCCTGGGCCTAAGGGAACAAAGGCTTACCATCCTGGAATCCAGTCTTCAGCAGCACCTGTAAAGACAAAGAAAGAACAGGTTAGCACTACGGTCTTCAGTGGCAGCGCATCTCTTACCTGGTCCATCGGCTGTCACCAACGCCTCGCGCTACATTCCGGCATCTGAAAGACAAAGGCTTACCTACTCTTCGCATGCTCCGGAGGTCTTCGCACTGCATTCCGGCATCTGAAAGACAAAAGCTTACCAGCTCTTCGCACGCTCCGGAGGCCTTGGCCGCTGCATCCCGCATCTGAAAGACAAAAGAAGGTGCGTTTAAAGACATTGGGCAACTTTATTACTCACGTGCCATTACTCCTTCCCACGCCGAATCCAGTGGGTATCCCAGCACCCTTCAGCTTCTCTAAAGCTCCGAACTTGTACCTGCAAGATAAAAGGGACAGTTAGTGCGCATCGTGAAGCAGGCTACAAGCGCTTACTTACGTGCTTCCAGGCGCTTCTATTCCTCACGCGGGTTCGATCCTCAACTCTCATCAGCCCGCCATCCGCCATCGCTGGAACCCTGCAAAACAAGAGGTATCATTACAAAAGACTTTTAAGACATTTGAAGTGCCCAGAACTTACCGTTCGTGCAGTTAACGACGGACAGCAGTCCTCTGAGGTCAAGAGGCCTGCACCCTTATCCAGTGAAGAAACTGGTAACGGCACCCTGCCCCGAGGCAGATGGAGAGCTTGGCGTTTACTTACCTAAGACATCTTACTCTTCGAGTCAGACATACAGTGCACAGAGGTCCAGCCCAAAGAGCCAACCTTGTGTTACACATCACCTTTGAAGATACGGCATTCACCCAGTCAAGACCGGCGCCTCTGCGGGAATCAGGTGAGCGTTACACTGGGTCACACTCTGCTACATCTGTTCCTGTTCCTGGGCCAGCAGATCAGAGGGGGAATGCAGTCCTGCAGCCTCAGGCAGTGCCAGCAGGGCAAGGCGCAGTTCGCCTTGCCACAGACAGGTGTGGTGCCCGCCGACGCGGTGGCTGAACGCCACCTGGCAATACCGCATGGGAGCAATCCATATACGGTATGGAAAACCAACAGGCAGCATCAACTGAGATGATGGCTCAGGCCATGGATAGGGTGGCCACTTCCATTGTCCTCCAAGAAAGGCTAATTGAACAACTACAGCAGGCAACAGACTCCATTAGCCAGTCACACAGGGAGGACATGTTGGCGTCCAACAGGGACAGGCGGGCGGCACTGGAGACTCTGCGAAAAGCCATTTCCATTGAGTCCCAGGGCCACAGGGAAGCCCTGAGGGTGGAACTCCGTCAACTCAGGGCACCTCTGGTTGAGCTTGAGGCTTCAGCTAACACGAGGACAGAACAGCAGCTGGAGCGGCTCACACGTACGCTCTCAGCTGAGATGCAGGCAACGAGGGCGGAGGTCCGGGCATCCCGTAAATTGTTGCATGGGGACCTACGCACAATTATCCTCCAGAACCAGACCTTCCACACCCGCATGCTTGCTGCCATGGAGGACCAGACTAGGGCTTTGCGTGGGCTGCCTCCCATAGTGCCACCACCTCCTGATGCAGCTACAGAGGGTGAGGAGAGCGACAGCAGCGATTCTCCCACAATAGGGTAGCCGTGCAGGCCATGAGCCCATGGAGGTGTTTTTTTTTCTCGCAAGATCCACACAGGTGGATTTTGGTGTGCACCCTGTCCTCGGACCTCCTGGGTGGCCTCCCCCACCCCCCCGGGGTTTTATTTTTTATTTTTTGGACAGTGTGTTGCCTTGTGTGGCTCCCGTGGGCATACACTGTATTGTGGCTGGGCACGTGCAGGTTTGTCCTGAATTTGGGTCAGATGCTTGGGTTTGTGTGACACACACCCCTCCTGCTTCCCGTTTCCATGCACTTGCAAAGGGTGTGACCAAGTGACATTGACTTACACGGTGACGTTGGACTCCCATTTGATGTGTGGGCAGTCTGTAGTCAATACTGTGCATACATTCCTAGTGCATATTGTTGTTGTATTGTACACTGCATGGTGTATTGATATGTGCCTCTGCATACATCTCATCCTCCTAATTTGCAGGTCCATTTCTCATGTCTTCACAAGGCGGTCTACTTTGGGACTGGAGTCCATGTTGTAAGCAGTGCACCTACACTCTTGCGTGGCGCTAACACTGTATACTTGGAAGTGTTCGAAGTGCTGCCATTATCAGGTAGTGAGGCTACCAATTTTTTAAGTCCGTACTGTCATGTTTAAGGTAGGTTGGAGGTTGTGTAGGTGATTGGTATTCTTGGTAAGTATTTGGTAATGTGTGTTGTTGGTCCTGCATTACTGTGAGCATTTCATGTGTGGCCAGTTTCCATTAGGGACACTGTAGTTGGTGACACTTGGGGCATGTTGTGGGGATTAATTTGTTTGCTCTCACATTGCATGACATGCCATGGTGTGTTGTGTGGCCGTGCCGGGGAGGGGTTTGGTGACATGGCCCTGTACTCATGTTGTATTTTGCAAGTGGGTATTCATTTTTGCTGCATGGAAGTGTGTCTTTTGATGACACTGCATTGGTGGTGTTTGTGTAGGTAGGGAAGCACACATTGTGACACTTCCAGATGAACAATCTCAGGCTGCTATGGTTCTGACAGTTGACTGTCCCTTTGTTCATCATAATTGTCAGATTGAGTCATCATTGATTGTCAGATGGTATGTGCCAGGGCTGTGTGCACTCCACAGGGGAGTGCTTTCTATGTGAAGTAATTAGCCACCAGCTGCGTACGGGCTGCCTCACCCGGTGCACTTTCCCCTCCCATGTGCAGCGGGCGTGCATGTGGTTGGGGATGTGGGGGCACCACCATGTCCACATCCAGGCCCCGGCGTGTTGCAACATTGTGCAGGACACATGCTGCCACTATGATCCTGCACACTACTGGGGGAGCGTATAACAGCTGCCCGCCAGAACGGTCAAGGGAGCGAAAGCGTGACTTGAGCACTCCGAATTTGCGCTCCACTATGCCCCGTGTTGCAATATGGGCTGTGTTGTATCTTACCTCGGGAGGCGTGATGGGGTTCGAAATTGGTGTCATCATGTGTGTGCTCAGAGGGTAGGCACTGTCCCCTGGGGAGGTGGTGATGGGGATCATTAGTGGGGTATTGACATTACTCTGTATCTGTCATGCATGCGTGTGCTGTGGCATTTCTACTCACCAAGCAGCCATGCATTGCCATGCCGCCCAGCTTCCATGTCCCGGTATAGGGTTGACATCCTGTAAATGAAGCTGTCGTGGGTGGACCCTGGATAGTTGGCATATATTGAGGTGATGATTCCCTTGGCATCACATACTACCTGGATGTTGATGGAATGCCAGTGCTTGCGGTTTCTATAGATGTGCTCAGTAGCCCTGTGGGGACATAGAGCCACATGGGTGCAATCAATGGTACCTAGCACTTTGGGGAATTGTGCCACCCTGTAGAAATCCTGGCTGACAGCCTGCCTTTCTGCAGGTGTTCTGGGCAGGTATATGTGCCTGCGGACTGATGGGCGTGCAGTGATGATGGACAACACCTGGTGTAGGCACCGTGACTGCGTGGCCTGTGACACCCCCCCCACTATGGCACTTGTCCACTGAAATGATCCGGTAGCCAAGAAGTGCAGTACATTGAGGACCTTCTCCAGGGGGCTGAGTGCTTGGGAGCACAGGGTGGGTGATGTGAGGTCATCCTCCTACTCACTGACCAGGTCGAGTATTATGTGTGGTGGAAACCTGTACCTCCCATACACCTGGTCATCTGGCATACCAAATAGGCTGGTTCTGGGTGTGAAGATTCTGGCCCTGACTATCCTTCTCCTCCTCCTGCGGTATCCCATGGCCACTGCTGCTAGGAACGGTATATTCATCCTGGCGTCTGAGCTTGTTTGTTGTTTGCGCACTCTTTTATGCTGCGCGGGACGTGCGCCTGCTTCATGCTGGCGTACGTGTTTCAGGATTGGTCCTTTTATTTTTTGACGCGTTGTAGGCGAGCGTGTAAATCTTCCCGCCCACCCCAGGAATACACGTAACACACTCTCCCAGGCCCAGTCGCGAGTAAATAATCCCGCCCACCCCTGGAATACACGTACCCCACTCTCACAGGCACAGTCGCGTGTGTAACTTCATGCGCACACACCGAAATACACGTACCCTGCAAATTCACGTGTGAAACTTCCCGCGCACCCGAAATACACGTACCCTGCTGAAATCGCGTGTGGAACTTCCCGCGAACCCCGTAATACACGTACCCTGCTGATATCACGTGTCAGACTACACGCGCAACCCTGATATACACGTACACAGGCGAATCACACTGCTGGGTGGTGGGGGGTGGTAGGAAGGAGTGGGGGCCTGGTGGAGGGTGCCCCTGGATGCAGGGGGTGGGGGTGCTAGGACACATGAGTGGGGGCCTGGTGGAGGGTGCCCCTGACTGGTGGGGGGTGGGGGTGCATGGAGACATGAGTGGGGGCCTGGTGGAGGGTGCCCCTGGATGCTGGGGGGTGGGGGTGCTGGGAGACATGAGTGGGGGCCTGGTGGAGGGTGCCCCTGACTGGTGTTGGGTGGGGGTGCAGGGAGACATGAGTGGGGGTCTGGTGGAGGGTGCCCCACAGTGCTGGGGGGTGGGGGTGCAGGGGGACATGAGTGGGGGCCTGGTGGAGGGTGCCCCTGACTGGTGGGGGGTGGGGGTGCAAGGAGACATGAGTTGGACATGAGTGGGGGCCTGGTGGAGGGTGCCCCACAGTGCTGGGGGTGGGGGTGCTGGGAGACATGAGTGGGGGCCTGGTGGAGGGTGCCCCTGACTGGTGGGGGGGTGGGGGTGTAGGGAGACATGAGTGGGGGCCTGATGGAGGGTGCCCCTGGATGCTGGTGGGTGGGGGTGCTGGGAGACATGAGTGGGGGGCTGGTGGAGGGTGCCCCTGACTGGTGGGGGGGTGGTAGGAAGGAGTGGGGGCCTGGTGGAGGATGCCCCTGGATGCAGGGGGTGGAGGTGCTAGGAGACATGAGTGGGGGCCTGGTGGAGGGTGCCCCTGACTGGTGGGGGGTGGGGGTGCAAGGAGACATGAGTGGGGGCCTGGTGAAGGGTGCCCCTGGATGCTGGGCGGTGGGGGTGCTGGGAGACATGAGTCGGGGCCTGGTGGAGGGTGCCCCTGACTGGAGGGGGGTGGGGGTGCAGGGAGACATGAGTGGGGGTCTGGTGGAGGGTGCCCGACAGTGCTGGGGGGTGGGGGTGCAGGGGGACATGAGTGGGGGCCTGGTGGAGGGTGCCCCTGACTGGTGGGGGTGGGGGTGCAAGGAGACATGAGTTGGACATGAGTGGGGGCCTGGTGGAGGGTGCTCCACAGTGCTGGGGGTGGGGGTGCTGGGAGACATGAGTGGGGGCCTGGTGGAGGGTGCCCCTGACTGGTGGGGGGTGGGGGTGCAGGGAGACATGAGTGGGGGCCTGGTGGAGGTTGCCCCTGACTGGTGGGGGTGGGGGTGCAAGGAGACATGAGTGGGGGCCTGGTGGAGGGTGCCCCACAGTGCTGGGGGGTGGGAGTGCAGGGGGACATGAGTGGGGGCCTGGTGGAGGGTGCCCCTGACTGGTGGGGGGTGGGGGTGCAAGTAGACATGAGTTGGACATGAGTGGGGGCCTGGTGGAGGATGCCCCACAGTGCTGGGGGGTGGGAGTGCAGGGGGACATGAGTGGGGGCCTGGTGGAGGGTGCCCCTGACTGGTGGGGGGTGGGGGTGCAGGGAGACATGAGTGGGGGCCTGGTGGAGGGTGCCCCTGGATGCAGGGGGGTGGGGGTGCTGGGAGACATGAGTGGGGGCCTGGTGGAGTGTGCCCCGGACTGGTGGGGGGTGGGGGTGCTGGGAGACATGAGTGGGGGCCTGGTGGAGGGTGCCCCTGGATGCAGGGGGGTGGGGGTGCAGGGAGACATGAGTGGGGGCCTGGTGGAGGGTGCCCCTGGATGCTGGGGGGTGGGGGTGCAAGGAGACATGAGTTGGACATCAGTGGGGTCCTGGTGGAGGGTGCCCCTGACTGGTGGGGGTGGGGGTGCAGGGAGACATGAGTGGGGGCCTGGTGGAGGGTGCCCCTGGATGCAGGGGGGTGGGGGTGCAGGGGGACATGAGTGGGGGCCTGGTGGAGGGTGCCCCTGGATGCAGGGGGTGGGGGTGCTGGGAGGCATGAGAGGGGGCCTGGTGGAGGGTGCCCCTGACTGGTGGGGGGTGGGGGTGCAGGGAGACATGAGTGGGGGCCTGGTGGAGGGTGCCCCTAGATGCAGGGGGTGTGGGGGTGCTGGGAGACATGAGTGAGGGCCTGGTGAAGGGTGCCCCTGACTGGTGGGGGGTGGGGGTGCAGGGAGACATGAGTGGGGGCCTGGTGGAGGGTGCCCCTGGATGCAGGGGGTGGGGGTGCTGGGAGACATGAGTGGGGGCCTGGTGGAGGGTGCCCCTGACTGGTGGGAGGTGGGGGTGCTGGGAGACATGAGTGGGGGCCTGGCGGAGGGTGCCCCTGACTGGTGGGGGTGCAAGGAGACATGAGTGGGGGCCTGGTGGAGGGTGCCCCTGGATGCAGGGGGGTGGGGGTGCCGGGAGACATGTGTGGGGGCCTGGTGGAGGGTGCCCCTGGATGCAGGGGGGTGGGGGTGCAGGGAGACATGAGTTGGACATCAGTGGGGGCCTGGTGGAGAGTGCCCCTGACTGGTGGGGGGTGGGGGTGCAGGGAGACCTGAGTGGGGGCCTGGTGGAGGGTGCACCTGGATGCAGGGGGGTGGGGGTGCTGGGAGACATGAGTGGGGGCCTGGTGGAGGGTGTCCCTGACTGGTGGGGGGTGGGGGTGCAGGGAGACATGAGTGGGGGCCTGGTGGAGGGTGCCCCACAGTGCTGGGGGGTGGGGGTGCAGGGGGACATGATTGGGGGCCTGGTGGAGGGTGCCCCTGGATGCTGGGGGGTGGGGGTGCAAGGAGACATGTGTTGGACATGAGTGGGGGCCTGGTGGATGGTGCCCCACAGTGCTGGGGGGTGGGGGTGCAGGGAGACATGAGTGGGGGCCTGGTGGAGGGTGCCCCTGGATGCAGGGAGTGGGGGTGCTGGGAGACATGAGTGGGGGCCTGGTGGAGGGTGCCCCTGGATGCAGGGGGGTGGGGGTGCTGGGAGACATGAGTGGGGGCCTGGTGGAGTGTACCCCTGGATGCAGGGGGGTGGGGGTGCTGGGAGACATGAGTGAGGGCCTGGTGGAGGGTGCCCCTGGATGCAGGGGGGTGGGGGTGCTGGGAGACATGAGTGGGGGCCTGCTGGAGGGTGCCCCTGATTGGTGGGGGGTGGGGATGCTGGGAGACATGAGTTGGGGCCTGGTGGAGGGTGCCCCTGGATGCAGGGGGGTGGGGGTGCAGGGAGACATAAGTGGGGGCCTGGTGGAGGGTGCCCCTGGATGCTGGGGAGTGGGGGTGCAAGGAGACATGAGTTGGACATGAGTGGGGGCCTGGTGGAGAGAGCCCCTGACTGGTGGGGGGTTTGGGTGCAGGGAGACATGAGTGGGGGCCTGGTGGAGGGTGCCCCACAGTGCTGGGAGGTGGGGGTACAGGGGGACATGAGTGGGGGCCTGGTGGGGGGTGCCCCTGGATGCAGGGGGGTGGGGGTGTTGGGAGACATGAGTGGGGGCCTGGTGGAGGGTGCCCTACAGTGCTGGGGGGTGGGGGTGCAGGGAGACATGAGTGGGGGCCTGGTGGAGGGTGCCCCTGGATGCAGGGGGGTGGGGGTGCTGGAAGACATGAGTGGGGGCCTGGTGGAGGGTGCCCCTGGATGCAGGGGGTGGTGGTGCTGGGAGACATGCGCTGGTGGGCAGTGGTGCAAAGTGACATGTTGGTTGGCTGGGGGGCATGGCCATGGTGGATGGGCTGCCTGCGGGACATGTGCAGGGGTGCAGGGTAGTCTCCTGTGGTGTGGGCCGCCTGAAGGGGCCGTGGAGGGTGTAGAGGGAACAGCTGGGAGGACCCACACGGCCAATTCATGTGTGGGGCTCCCCGGCACCCCAGAAATACACGTAGGCTGCTGGATTCGCGTGTGGAATTTGCCACACACCCAAGTACACGTACCCTGCTGAAATTGCGTGTGGAACTTCACGCGCACCCCGAAATACACGTACCCTGCTAATTTGCGTGTGAAACTTCCCCCGCACACCGAAATATACGTACCCTGCTAATTCGCGTGTGAAACTTCCTGCGCACCCCGAAATACACGGACCCAGGGCAATCGCGTGTGGAACTTCCCGCAAACCCCGGAATACACGTACCCTGCAAATTTGCGTGTGAAACTTCCCGCACACCCTGAAATACACGTGCCCAGGCCAATCGCGTGTGGAACTTCCCGCGAACCCCGTAATACACGCACACGCTATTTTTCACACAGCGGGTGTCTGTGTTTGTCGGTACCCCTTTGCACCTCATTTGTCCTAGAGGGCCACTGTATGGACCATTCATCATAGCTGTATATGGGTGCTTTTTGTTAGCGCACATTTTGGTGCACATTTATTTCATTGTTTGGCCCTGTGCGCGTCTTTCACCGTGCGCAGGTTTACGCTATTCGATTCCATGAATACGGGTTGTAGGCGAGCGTGTGGGCGTTCCGCGCACTTGCCTCCTGTACTTACCCCGTGACGCCCATATTTTCACGCGTTGTTCCCCATTCCGAGTGTTACGCCCCGTGTTCCACCTATTTTTGTGATGTGCGCCGCGCTATGTGCGATTTCACAGTGGCCGTGGCGCACGCCATTGGATGACCTGTGCGCCGGTGTGCACCGCACACTTTTTCAGCACACATCCAATGTTTTTCTCGCGCACAGACTTCCATGAATCGATGTGCGCTGGTTTCCCTGCGATTTTTGCAGTTGCACTCCGATTTTCGCACTTTTACTGCGAATCGCACGTTTTGGCACCTCTGCGCGGGAATTTTCGGCGCACATTAATTCCATGAATCGACCAGTTTCTCTGTATCAGTTTGGTTAGCCTTTTAACATGGCTGCCATCTTTTTCGGGGAAATCTTTACTCATAACAGAAATATAACAGGTATAGAATGATGTTGTTCCGCATTACTGTAAAATATGTTATTTAATTCATCAACGATATGTATTATACCAACATTTTGCATTAAGCTCTGACAGTGTTTAAATGTAATCCTTCCAGTGTGTATGTCTGCTTATTTTAGGGTTGTTGCACTTCACGCAGTATAACATTTGCAGATTTACAGGAAGCCCCTTTGACGTGACAATTCCGCCCGGCCTCAGAACATTTGGAAGCTGACAAATAATGTTGTTCAGGCACTGGGAAGATTATGTATCCATCACTGCAAATTCCTCACCCCTAATCTCAAGGTGGGATGTATTCTACTGTGAAGGATTGCATCAGCCTTTTTATTATAATTTGTATATCAATCTGAACATTCATGCAGGATTACTTATTATGCATTGCTTCAGTGATTGATTCGTATTCATTTTAGGTGACAACATGCATACTTTGCTCAAAAGGAATACCTTATGAACCCTTCCTTTTTTAAATGATTGTTTTGCCCAAAAGCAATGCTTTATCTATCTTTTATTGTTCATAAGAATTTGACTTGAGCAGGGATGAGTCAGCACATTTAGTTTGTTAATTAATTTTGTAGTTTTCAATAACTATCTCTTTGAATGAAGATTCTTACTACTTGTCGATGATTTTGGAATATTCATAATCCATCATGCTGTGACATGCACGTGTCTTTTGATGCATTCATTCAGGCACTGGGATTCTTCTGCCATCTGATGCTTCTGAGTGAGTAGTGTGGTAGGTCAGAATCATGAATCATCACCTGGACAATCTTTCCTTCCGTATACAAACCCTTGCCCTATTCCATAACAACACAGTGTTTATCAGAATGTCTGAAAAAAATAAATAAACCATCTATGTCCAGAATCCAACTCTAACCTAGTCAATGTCCCTTAAAGGAGAAAACAACAAAAATAACAGCAAGGAAAGACTATTAACTGGATGGCTGATGACTTCAGACTCCAACTCTGTCCATTTTCCGTAAAGGTCTTTGTCCAGAGTTCATGTTCAAGCTAGAAAGTTCTTGCTGTGGTGACATGCTATCCAAATGATCCAAGTTCCAAATTTGAAGTTCAGATATCCAATTCTTTGTGGGTGAGAATGCTGTCAAGGTGCCCCAGCCCAGGTGCATCTCTGTGTCTTCACACTCTGGGATTGTTTCTGTCTTTTAGCCTGCACTCGAATGTATTCTCCGAGTTTCTCCACACTCTGGATTCTTTTTCATCGTTCTCCCCAAATCTGGATTTCTTCGCCTTGTTTCTCTCCAGTTTATGTCTCTCTCAGTGTCTCCCCACTCAGGGGCTCATCTCTTTCTCACTCCCCACTCTGGGACTATTCTGTCTCTTTCTCTTTCCTTTGCTCGCCTCCATCTCTCCTTGAGCTACTGCATACCAGGTTACCTTGAGCAGTGCTCCTCAGTGGCCAGGGGGGTTATTGCAGCTTGCCTATTCTCTTGTGGGGGTGTTGCTGTCAAGTGTTTCTACGCTGGGCTCACAACGGCCTCCTGGACTTCGACTCTCTCCTCCTGACCTTCCAGGAGGCACAGAGTGGTTTATGTACCTTTTCCGTTGGGCTCCATGTCGGTCTTTGGAGGCTCTACCTTCTTGTTCTCAATGCTCTTTGCAGAATCCCTTACGAAGCTTCTCAGCTCATTCTACCAAGTTTCTCTCTCATTCTTGCAGATTGATTGGGGGGTGTCACTTATGCGTTTCCTCCGCTGGCTCCGCACCGTCCTTCCAGGATTGTTCCCCCTTCTTTGCAGCTCCGTCAGTGTAGACTCGCTTATGGATCTTCTCAGCTGAGCTTCTCAGCAGCCTTCCTAGACTCTTCTCTCCGATTCTCATTGCTCGGTCAGTATGGAATTCCTTATGCTACATCTCTGCACCATCCCTCAAAGACTGTCTTTCACTCTCGCAGATCAGTCAGGGCAGAGTCACTCATATAGCTTCTTACCTGGGCTCCTTGCCATCCTGCAAGGCCTTCTGCTGTGCCTCGCTGCACCCTCCTGGTGCGTTTCATGGTCCTGCCGGCTGACACTGGTGTTATCTCTCTCTCTCTCTCTCTCTCTGGTCATCCTCCCTTTGGCCTCTTTCATGCAGTTAAACTCTGCGGGCTCTCTTGAGAGTCTTCAATGATTGGTTGTCACAGGATGGCTTCTCTAGTGGGATGTTCGACTCATCTCCCTTCATTCTTCCCAGGAGATCGGGGATACCTGGGGCCAGAATCAAAGTCAGCCATTAGAAAAGGATATATATGATCACAGGCATACATCAGGTCAGAAGCCACATCAGCTGTTAGAAAAGGAGATACATGTTTATTGTCTCAACTCCTAAATACTGTACAAAGCTTTCAGCAGTAAAAGGGGTGGAGAGATCACAGTGTATATCCCTATTGGGGCATCTGACTCCTAAGAGGGAGTCACCTCCAGAGGGATACAGCTTATTCTGTTCCCTGGGGGATGTTAAGTGTAGCGGTCTCACTTCAATAGTCCAAAAGGGGATGGCTCCCCCTTGTGGAGAAGTGACGATCTCCCTGGATTTGTCACAGTAGTATCTTAAGTGCTTTGTTTAATTTATTGTTACCTCTACATTCTCAGGAGGTAGTTAACCACTGGGTTAATTCATGTCTTATATTTTCACTTTCAGATCATAAACTGACCAAGAAAATAGGCACGGCATCTTCAGTTAAGGCGCATTAGTGAATTCAGACACTATGGGAGCTATATAGTATTTTTGAAATTTAAAGCTTCGAGCTCCCATTATAATTCCATTGTTCCATATGAAAACATTTGACATATATTTATATGTTGAAATGCTTTATATATAAAGTATATGTATATACTTTAGTCTAATCAGATAGAGAAGATTGGTGAAAAGTGAACACGTGTTCACCTTTGTTGATTTGTTGTTGTTTGTACTGATTGACTGTCTTTAATTGTATGTATCACTTCATTCATAATTTTACAAAGGTAGCGGGCGCCCCTCTCTCGCAAGAACAGACATGATAACCTGTTCAGTGGTTATTAACCACTTGAGAGTTCGCAGCCACTGCTTTTACTCACTGTGCCTTTCACAGATGGGAAATATCCATTTGCATATCAGTCTTTGTCCTGCCCAGGGGCAGTCCAGCACCGAAATACAATGGCAACTCCAATCTGAACGAGAGTACCACCAGCAACCCCATACACGTGTTTCACCCTTGTTGGGGATCATCAGTGAGGTGAAGCTGATGCCTCTCTAAGCACAGTGAGAGGGAGACCACGTCTGGTTGCCCCCAGGAGACCTAGGGTTACCAATCCCAGGTTCCTTAAAAAATAATTTTACAAAGGTAGCGGGCGCCCCTCTCTCGCAAGAACAGACATGATAACCTGTTCAGTGGTTATTAACCACTTGAGAGTTCGCAGCCACTGCTTTTACTCACTGTGCCTTTCACAGATGGGAAATATCCATTTGCATATCAGTCTTTGTCCTGCCCAGGGGCAGTCCAGCACCGAAATACAATGCCAACTCCAATCTGAACGAGAGTACCACCAGCAACCCCATACACGTGTTTCACCCTTGTTGGGGATCATCAGTGAGGTGAAGCTGATGCCTCTCCTGGGGGCAACCAGACGTGGTCTCCCTCTTACTGTGCTTAGAGAGGCATCAGCTTCACCTCACTGATGATCCCCAACAAGGGTGAAACACGTGTATGGGGTTGCTGGTGGTACTCTCGTTCAGATTGGAATTGCCATTGTATTTCGGTGCTGGACTGCCCCTGGGCAGGACAAAGACTGATATGCAAATGGATATTTCCCGTCTGTGAAAGGCACAGTGAGTAAAAGCAGTGGCTGCGAACTCTCAAGTGGTTAATAACCACTGAACAGGTTATCATGTCTGTTCTTGCGAGAGAGGGGCGCCCGCTACCTTTGTAAAATTATTTTTTAAGGAACCTGGGATTGGTAACCCTAGGTCTCCTGGGGGCAACCAGACGTGGTCTCCCTCTTACTGTGCTTAGAGAGGCATCAGCTTCACCTCACTGATGATCCCCAACAAGGGTGAAACACGTGTATGGGGTTGCTGGTGGTACTCTCGTTCAGATTGGAATTGCCATTGTATTTCGGTGCTGGACTGCCCCTGGGCAGGACAAAGACTGATATGCAAATGGATATTTCCCATCTGTGAAAGGCACAGTGAGTAAAAGCAGTGGCTGCGAACTCTCAAGTGGTTAATAACCACTGAACAGGTTATCATGTCTGTTCTTGCGAGAGAGGGGCGCCCGCTACCTTTGTAAAACAATCACTTCATTCATACATTCACTTTGCGATGTACTTTATGTATTTTTTTATTTGTCCTCATTGATGTAATGCTTTTCTTAGTGTATTGATTGGTCTTATATATTAAATTTAATTACATTAACATAAACATTTTTTCATCATCATAAACATAGAATGGCTATCATATTAGAAAATATTATATTGACAAGGAAATTAAAGTTTCATTCATCCATTGAAAAGCATGTTCAACTTTATTGTGCTTAACTTAGCATTAGGAAGTAGCACTGTTTTTGTTGTGTTTTACTTGTGGTTCTAGCTCTTGATCCTACTTGGGGCTTACCCTTTAGTTTTAGCTTATTTATTTGCTAGGACTGTTAAATCTCAACACATTAATGCTTTATGAATTAGAGAATAAATGACTCTGGTTGTGCACTCTGTATCTGCCTCAGAATGAAAGTAGTTAAATTAGGCAAAACCACTCTCAGCATCAGGACCATAATCATATTAGGAACTAATTACCCACAAATGAAGAACAAAGCTCATACAAAACACAGTATTTCTCAGTTTATTTTTGGCTTCATCGACAGTTTGATCAATGCTTCCCTAGTAGAGGATAGAAATGGGGAGATCTCAAGGCACTCATTTTGCATCATCCTCAGGTTAGGTAGGCGACATGGAATAATCAAACGAGAGCCTGTAAAAGCCTGGGACATATACCCAGTCAGGCCATCTGTGGAAGGACAGGAAGACGACATTCTCAAGGGACACATTGTACATCATACTCAAGTTAGGTAGGAGGCTTGGAATAATCAAACGAGAGCCTGTAAAAGTGTAGGACATATACCCCGTCAAGCCATCTATGGATTACTTGTCTTCATTGACAGAGACTGGGAAATGCAAGGCCCCTTTATTAAATAGGCTTTGTCTGAACAATCACTAGGAGTCAGCCTACTATAGACACCTCAGAAAACTGGGTTGATCATATTGTCCCAAACAGCAGTTGTCGACTGGGAACTAAAAGAGGCCCTGGAAATAATTTTCAAAGTGGCCCCATATTACACATTTTCACCAATCCCAACCCTTTTCCTTTGGGAAAATGTGGAAATGCAACACAAAAGAAGCCCACAGTCAGGAGGCCTACCCGGAAATCTCCAGAGTTCCCAATAGGCCATTAGAGCCCTGCCTAACATCTGTAAGGCCTCCATGTGAGTTATGCTGGGGATAATGTAAGAATCTCTATCATGTGTGGCCTGTTATGTCAGGACTCTTCTAGCCTCGTTTTATAGCTGATATTGCCCTCCCAAGTAGTATCAACTCCCTATTTAATGCTTCAGAGAAGTCATCCATATTTCTCGAAATTCAGACAAAATGCTTGCGAACAGCGTGGCCGGGCTCCTCTAGCAGTCACCCCAAATAAAAGCATAGTACACTTGGGCCCATCAGAAACTCTCACCCACAAGAATGGAGGACTCAGCCATAGGACAAAGTTACTGTTGTTTATTAGCAAACACACGGGGATTACACCAGAATAACAAAGTTTGCCTAGAGCTCTCAGCTTCTAATCATGTGTCACCCACTTTTGTTCCAGTGTGATGTCACAAACACAGGTTCCCTCCTGGAAACCTATCCACTATGTGGATTGGTCGGTCTGGGCAAGATACATATAGAAATTACATAATTTAGTTTAGAGGTTGGCTAGCCATGTCCAATGGCCCCTCCTATGGCCACCTCTAAGAACACCCATCTATAAGGCTCCAGGGTTGCAGAAAGACCATTGGCCCTTGCTACAAATTATATCCCCATGCTAAAGGTGAATTCGGATTGGACAGAATGTGTCCCCCCAAACCTGGGAACCCAGACAGTTCTCAGACTGAATGTACCTCTTCAAGGTGATGGGAAAGAATATGGAGGTGTGAATCATTCTCTAATGTTGCTATTCTCTGATCGTTCTAGCCTGTGAGAGTGCAGTCAGTTAATGAAATGTAGGGAACACTTGTATCTTCTTTCCTCTGGTTCTCTGGGAACAGTATTCTCTGTCCATGTCATGTGAGCTGAGACCGTGAAATGTAGCTCTCTTGTCTGTAATTATGAGGATTTTAGCTTACATTTCTACAGATGGCTCACTATCTCGGTGGCTGGAATTTTCCTGCACCCCCTTCGCCCTTGGGTGGCTGGGTGTCTTATTTTCTGCTTTTCTGTCCATTCAAATTGCTGCTCCAGCTCTTTTAATTCAGATTCCAGCATATTGTGATCCATTCTGAGTGTTTTGTCTTTTTCTCCAATACAAAAGCAACTTCAGCTCAGGGAAGGGATTGGAATAGGGTAGGATACTTGCAGATTATTCCAAAAGGAGACCAGTAACTGGCTAAGAAGGGTGCAGTCTCCACAACGTCCCAGAAATTCCTGTCAGAGACCACTTTTTGCTCAAGCAGTCACCTCGGGGCTGTATTCTCAGGAGGAAACATACATAGTGAAGGCTTCTCTAACATAAATGTCTCTTCAGCTAATGTAGTTAGGCCCACCCTTAGGGGAGCCCAATGAAGGAATGTATTTTTCCCACCCCCGCTGAATGTACAGGAGCAACAGGGCATAGTGAGGGAGCCTGGACCAACCAGGTGGGGTGCATATGGGTTATAACCAAGATTTTTGTAAAACGAATTGGTTAAAATGGTACATTTTACTGCACATTTTCTGTGAAAAATCTGTAAAAAAGCCACACAATTTAGAATTGGTTTTGTAGGGTACGTGCACAGGAGCATTTTACAAAGCATTCTTATGATGCCTTTGCTCACTCTGTGCCATTGTAAAAACATGTGCATGCCCACAGAGGGAATTAAATTTGTTCTGCCCCCAGGTGAATGTGCAGGGGTGACGGAGCATAGTAAGGAAGCTCACACCATCCAAGGTGGGTGCGTGGGGGATCTAACACCCGATTTAAAGAAAAATAGGTTAAAATGGTTTATTTATTTAGTGATTGGATATTTGTATGTACAGCACACTATCTGTGACCCATTAGTTAAAAAGACACACAGTTTACAATTGTTTTTGTAGGGTAAGTGCATAGCAGCATTTTCCAACACATTTTCATTATGTCTTTGCTCACTATGTGCCAGTGTGAAGAACACTGTTTTCATGCTATTTTTGCCAATACATGTCCATGCTGGTGCACCTATATATGTTAGTAGTCCCACATACGACCCTGTTCATATTTGCTTTGCCCAAAATGCCAGTAGATATACTTTAACAAATACGTTCATGCTGGCTTTTCTAATATATGCCAGTATTCCTTGGTAAGAACATACTCCTGTTGGATTTGGGCATAATGCCATGAAAAAAAGCCATTCCACCGTAAGAAAATATGTCCATTCTGGCAACAGAAATCCCTCCTGTGATATGCGAACACTCATCAAGTTTTGGTCACCCCCTGACTCCAGAGAAAAATGCCACCCCACCTTAACAAAACATTTATTTTCAGACTGCACAAATCCACCCCCATGTAACAACACTCACCGTGTTGATTTTGCCCTTAATGCCAGTAAAATTAAATCATGCCACAGTATTAGAATATGTCCTTGATAGATTCACAAATGCCCCCATATAAGTACACTCATCGTGTTGTATTTGCCCGTTAATGCCAATAAAAAAATACTATGCCACAATAAGAAAACATGACCTTGCTGGCTGCACACATTCCCTACCCTCTCCCATGCAAGACCACTCATCACGTTGGCTTAAGCCTTAATGGGTGAAAATACACAGTGCCACAGCGTGAACATCTCCAGGCTGCCAGCCCCATTGCAGTACCCTCTTCCCAACCCATCCCTTCCTCCAGGTAAAAAAAAGACTCATCAGGTTTGCTTTTCTTTGCCCAAAAATACCATTAAAACATGTCATGCCTCTGTACGAAAATATCCATTCTCCAACACAACCATGGTCCCAACCCCAAAAGCGCGCGCGCACGCACACACACGCACACACACACACACGCCATGCACCCATACAGCTTTTCTCTATTATTGAAATGAGCACCCAGAGCATTCACACTGCATCTTCATTCACATGTTACTTGCTCCCATGCACAACATTCACACAGCATGTTTTATACGTGCACACTTACACAGTCACTCCTCACATACATACATACATGCACATATACATACATACATACATGCACATGTGTACTTATACAGGCATCCCCTTTCATGCACCAATACATACACACAATCCTCGCACACACAAATACACATTAACACTTGTGTTTGTACCTGTTTCTCTCAAGCCTTGACACAACACCAGCCCCTCAGCTGCTCTCCATGCCTCTGGCTCCCGTGCTCCATGCAGACAAGAGCTGGGAAGCAGAGAGAGTTCCCTGGTTCCTAACATCTAGAGGGACGCCAAAGAGGGGCCCCCTGATGCTCAACTACTGACATTGGCATCTGTAAATATCCATACATTGCTGCCCAGTGGGCATTTTCAGATTTGTTGTGGTCCAAGCCCTCTCAGGCCCTACTCTGACTATCGCCCTGCATATCTATATTATGCAGGACATTGAAACTGGACATTGCTGGTCTGCAGCCTCAAAGACTCACTCACCACTCCCCACCCTCAGTGATGTTAAGTGCTATAACGTGTTCTTACAAGCAACAAGAATTTCATAATTATATATGGTGAGAGTCATGTAAGGCATACATGTATAGGTATCCTGGAGTGTGCTACTACTGCACCTCCACAAAACAGTACAATATATAATACACTACATTGTCAGAATACTATCATGTTTCCTCCCAGTGCACCCATCCTTCAATAGGTGGCCCTGCAAGCATGATATGTTGAGGCATGGGCTATTCTCAAGTCATCTCTTTCTCTACATTTCCACCTCATGTGCCTTGCACACAGACCAATATGGGTTCTGTGACAATCCCAGATGTATCTATCTGCTGTCTTTCAGGATATGCTAAACCTAATGAGCAAACCAGCCTCTTTACTTCACTGGTATGTTGGAGAACGTTTCAAGACCATCACACAACCACTCACTGTCTAATGTCAGTATTTTTCTGTGAGTACTGCAAACTGCCCATACAGGTAAATACTTGTTTGCAGGAGCATCGGGCGTTTGCCTTATTATGATCAGCTACACGCTTTTTTTATTTTATACTGATGCTCCATGAATGCTATCAGCCAAAATCAGCAGACCACAACTCACTAATGGGGCATAGGGCCAAAGCCTCTGATCCAGGCAGGACTTCACTGAGCCTGCCCTTCAAATCAGGGACTCTCCATTCAGCACAGAGCTGTTCTTACCCTGAAGGACCAATGGAAATCCCTGTTTTTGCCAAAGTATTTTGGTTGCCTGCAGCCCTTTTCTAACCATTATCACTCCTTTTCAACCAACTTGTCCAACTTCCCTTGATGTTCACCCACCTACCCTCTTCTTCTCCCTATTCCGGGGCACCCTTACTCTAAATTCCTCTACATTTTTTTCAGTTGACTACTCCCTTTACCCTTCTTCAGGCACCTTTACTCTGCTACCTTACTCCATGTACTTACCCTTCCCCTCCCCTTCCCCCAACACAGCTTAACTTCCACCTCACTCTCCCCAAAACAGTCACACCCATTCTACCAGTATCCCCAACCACATCTGTCCTCCTTGCCTAATGTACAGTGCTTGCTCGCTTCCCCTTCCATTGCTCACTCTTTCTTATGTCCTCTGCAATGAAAAATTTCTCTGCAACAAGTCTTATATCACTGATCACTTCGACTCGCTTCACTGTCAAATTTCTATTCTTGCTAGCACTGAAATGTGGATCTTGTCTCATGACACTGCTACACTAGTGGCTCTGCATACTGGCTCTGTTATCTTCTCCCTCTCATCCTTATTGCTCAGAAGAGTGATGGATATGGTTCCTTATCAATAAGACACACATCATTGCTCCAGTGCCTCCATTTGACATCACCTCCTCCTCTTTTCAACGTGGCAGTATTTCACATCTCTCTCTGACTCCTCTCACTGTTCTTGAGCTCTGTTAATTTCCTGACCCTCTAAATTCCTTCTTACCTGACGTGAACCTTCACCTTGATTAACTTTCCTCTGGCATCCCCATTGTTATGTTGTGGGACATTACACTTCCCAAGCCCTTTGGAGGGAATACATTTCAAGAAGTGTGGCTTAGATCTACTCTCTCCACAATCTGCATACCTATTTTGGTGGAATTTATTTTGACCTTGTATTTGTCTTTATTTCACTTTCCTCCTCTGACCTCCCAATTAACCTATCTCTCTCTCTGATCGATTCACTTTAACATCTTGGTACCTCCACCTTCTGCTCCTCAGCCCTCATTTTCAAAGACTTCATGTAAATTCAAAATATACCTTGATGATGTGAGCTTGTCCCTCGCATATATCTCTCCCTTATTCATGTCTCTTCCTTTGATTAGGCTTTTTCTGCTTCTCACCATGCACTATGACTCCCATTGACTAACACTATCCTGCACACACATTTACACCTTCCAGTCCCAGCCCTCAGCCCTAGATTAACTCTGAAATTGAGACCCTCAAAGCAACCATGCATTGCAAACTACGATAATGGCACTGGTGCCGGATCCCCACCGTACTCCTAGCCTACACTGATTTCTTTTCTGCTCTGTCCTCAACACTGGACTCTGGCAGAATATTTTAATTTACAACCCTAATCAACTCCCTTCACAGGCACTAATGCAAGTATTCAACTACCCTCCAGGCTGTGCTTGCTAACACCCCCAAGCTAATATCCATTCTTCCTCCCGCACTGTCAATGATTTTGTTCATAACTTTTCCTCTAAAACCTTTGATTATGCTCTCACAGCCCTCCTCTCTTCTTGCTTCACCTGCATTCTGTCCTCCAACTCTCTCCTCTATCCTCCCCCATACAAATTAGCACCTTCATTTGGAGCTCCAACCCCACTTGTGCTTCAATCAATCAATTTTCTTCTCAAACTGTCAATAACTCCTCTCTTCTCCATACTCACCAAGAGCTTGAGTTTCACAAATATTCACTAGCCTGTATTGCCTCATACCTGCAAGGTTGTGTCTTTAAAATCTCTGGGAACTTGAAAATCTGTGACCTCACTACGTGTCCCTTTTGATGTCCCCCAAGGATCAGTTATTGTTGCCATAAGTACTCATCCTTTGGCTTACACAACTGCCTGTTGCTGATGGTGCTCAAATAGTTTTCTCCTTTCCCTCCTTCACCCCAGCCATCTTGGAACAGATTACCAACTGTCTCACTGTAATATGTCACTGGATTGCTCTTTGCTGCCTTATGCTTAACTCTTGCAAACTCATCTTTCTACCTGATTTCAATGGCATCCACCACATTGTCTCCATCCTGCCACACATTCTTGCTCCCTTGCCCACATCTTGCAACCCTGAGGTCCTCTTTCATAGAGAGCTCCAACTGCAACTGTCCATCTGCTGCTCATATTAAGCATCTCAACATTCAAAAATGCACCCATTTCTTATTCACCACTCAATTAAAAACTCTAATATCCACCCTCATGCATAGCAACCTCAAATTCACTCACACCTCCTATTTGGCCTTCCTATCTGCTCCTTCCTTCTTTTAGCCAAAGTCCTCAACTTCACTACCAACATACGCTACAACCTACCCACATCCTCCCTCAGTTCTACCTACCAACGCAATGCTGGTTGGCTGTCTATGCACAAGTTCCTTCTACTAGTGTTCAACGCTATCAATAGTCTTGCTACCCAGAACCTGGTTGATTGCATATCTGTGTTCTCACCATCTGTTCTCTTTGCTCCTCTGCTAAACTCAATCTCACCATCCCATGCTCTCCTCTATGTCTCCTCTTGCTTCCACTATTTCCCCCTACTTACACCACCCCCAGCACTGGAACTAGCTGCCCATCATAAACCAGTCGAACTGTGGATCTCATCAAAGCTTGGTTTAAACTTCATCTACTTTCTCTACACAATCCTCCACCCCCCTCCCCATCCTACCTTCTTGACAAAAGACTCCTTCTAAGGCCCTGTTATAATGTAATTATCTAAATATTTATGCAACACTCCTCTTTAGTTTGCAGCACTCCCCCGTGACCCCAGTTGTTTTTTTTTTTTTATGTTGTTTTGACCTTGGACTATGCCTCACTTTGTTCACACTATCTTAAACTGGTGTTGAGAGTCAGATGAATATGTCATCCATAGCTTCAGCCCCTCCTTAGCCGAATACTGCACCGGTAAGAAATGTTCCTCACTAAAACAGCAATACCACCCTTATCCCAGGCAGGTGCAGTAGGAGATGGACACAATCTAAGCTGAAGATTGCACGAGTAATCAAAATAACGTTATGACAATACAACTGCATGCATTAGACACGAAGCAAATGCGCACTAAACATGAAGAACATGTGCACTAGGTCATTAATGCATTTATACATGCAGATTATTTACATAGCGTCCATAAAACATGAAGAATGCTAACATAAGCAATGTATTGTGTCATAGATGATTCGCCCAGGATACCTGGCCTGGAACCCCTCTCATGTCGCCAGGAAAAGGCAGATGCTTTCTGATCCTGACCTTGGGGGTGGTGTTAACCGTGAGGATCACATGGGAGATAGGTCAGGAGGAATAGGCAATGCCCTTAGGTAACTTTCCACAAGACCCCAATCTCTGAATAGCTCGCTGTAAAATAGAAGCTGTTAAAAGAACTAACTTTTGTGAAAGTGACTTTAAGTCCCAGAATTCTCAGAGTAATAGGATGAAGAAGAGGGCTGCATAGGCACAGGGTTACAGAGTGAATCCCATTTCAATTAATGACCCATACCTGAGGATGGATTAGAGGTTGAAAAGGCCCCCTCAGATGCAAGCCAAGAGAGACAGATCAAGATCCAGGTTCAGGTGAGATGGCTGCAGCGGCAGCAGGAGAGCAGTAGTAGCAGTTGTGGGTGGAGGGGTATTACACTCTCCACAAAGCAGCAGAAGAAATTGTGAAAGAACCAGGATGCTAGGATCAGAGAGGTAAGAGAAACTGATGCTGTTCCTTAGTGAGGTGTGTGGTTTAGATATTTCAACTGCAGAGGTTGTGCAGCGGAAGGTGCACCTGTGTGTGATTTTCCCCAGTGTGCAGCATTAAACACTGGCAGGTGAGCACTGTGACACTGGGGAGACTCTGGCTGCAGAGGTCACGCAGCAGAAAGTGCACCTGCTTCTGACTTTCCCCAATGTGCAGCATTCAATGGTGGCAGGCAAGCACCAGGGTGCTGGGGAAGCCGCGAGTGCTCCGAGGCATGGGAGGCCATGCAGGAGAAGTTGCCGGCCTGCAACAGAAAAGTGAACAAGTCGAGCTAGGAACAGCAAGGTAACTGGACGTGTACATAACCAGTGAGTTCACTGTCAAGTTGTAACCCCAGAGCGCTCTAGGGTTACTTGTTGCTGTCATGATGCCCGCTCCCGGGGAGCCGGTTCAAGGCTTGCGTCCCCGAAAGCGGACATCCAGTCCCCAAGGAAGGACCCAGCAACTCCATATAGGGGCCCTTTGGACAGTGTCCTGGCACCTATGGCGCCAGGCTCATAAAAGACATCAGTCCTGGCGCCATAGGCGCCAGGCTCACTATGGGAGTGCTTGGGTGCACTTACCTGATGCAGACCATGCTGCAGGATCCCGGCCTCCTTGAGGCCTGAAAGGAACTACTTTACCTGTGGGACTAATTTACAATCGGGGCGTGGTCGGGGAAGGATACATACCTGATTGGAGGAAGGATACATACCTGGTACTTCTTCCAAGGCTATTTAAACCCCACCCGAACAGCCACACGTGCTTCGCGTTGTTCTGCATCTAGCAGCTGGACGCTCACTATGTCTGCTCCTGCATCCTGACTTCTGCCACGCCTGCCAGCATCCTGGATCACCTGCAAAGGAAGAGAAGAAGAGAACAGAAGAAGGAAAAGTCCTTACCTGCTAAATCCGTATCCCGGAGACATCTCGCCGACAATCCTGAAAAGGAAGACTTTTATTTAAAAGCTCATCGCGTCGATCGCTGCAGCGCCGCATTCCACTCACCTTTACAGGGCGCCTCCATGTTCAGCAGCGATCATCCGGATTCGCAGTCACGCCCCAGCGCCTAGGGAGAAAAAGACCAGAACAAAAGGTGAGAGAGAGAAGAGAATAAGGAAAGCTAAATCTCCATGTTAAGACTTACCTGTTGATTCATTCCCTCTTCATTTCGGGTCCGCGCCGCATCCTGGCATTTCCGGACCCTGGCCCCTAAGGGGAAAAAGAGACATCAGCGTTAATGAGCGAATGAAAGGACATTACCAAAAAACGCTCATTAAAGACTTACCTGATTTCTACAAGGATTTCACCTCTCATCTCGGGTCAGTGCCTGTTCCCCGGCATTCCGTACCCTGGCCCCTATGGGGAAAAAGACACTGGCATTAGTACATTAATGCATGGACACAAGGGGAACCTCTTATCAAAAAACTTACCTGGAAGCCAAGCAAGTTTGGTTCTCACCAATCCGAAAATCCAGTGAAGTAACTGGATACCAACGCGCCCCTGCATCAGAAGCAGGATGGAGAGCTCGTCCTTCCAGACCCTAAGGTGAGACGCTACGAGGAATCACAGAAGGGTTTCGAGGAGGGTGAGAGGGGAAAGTGGGAGGCCGATTGCATTACCCCGCAGACAGTTAATCCCCTATTTTCGCCTACAGAAGGATACTTCTGCGAGCCAGACAAGCCAGATTTGGGGGCCCGGTCCAGTCCGTCTTCCGAACCCTGCGCATCACCTTAGAAGAGGTCACAGCAGCGCAAACCAGGCCAGCGCCTCCGTGGGAGTCAGGTGAGCGTTACAGTTGCATGAACCCAGATTCATTATTGAATACCGACCTAATGTAAAACCGATGATTGACTTTAACAAATAATAAGTGGATATAAACAAAAGCAATTGGCAGACAGAGACTCCAAATATTCCATCTAAAGCAGTTCACTACTATATAGTGGTTGATAAGAACAACCAACCACACAATTGGTCAATATATAAATAAGGGACCCCAAACCAGCATTGCCAAAGCCTAACGGGACATACACTAAGGCAATTGACAAACACCCAGGGTTGCCTAAATCAAGGGAAGATAACTGAACATAATAAAGTGTATAAGAAAGATTGCCCAGATGAAGATAATGTCTTACACCCACATTGCCAAAGCCAATGAAGTGTAAAGAAGAGGAAGAGTTATAATCAGCATTTGGTTAATCACATGAAGCTGGAACAAGATGGGCAGGAGGACTACCCTTCTGATACAAGAGGTTCAGGATGAAGGAAGCATAGCCTGTCTTGTGTGTGTGAAACACTTAGGTGCAATAAATAGAACCAGTGTGATTATTGTGTCCCCTGAAGAGACTAACTGCCATATAATTCCTTATTGATTCGGTGTGCATACAAGTGTGAGGGACAGAAACCAATTGTAAGAGAGTTTTCCTATAGTTTGTTTTTAAGAAGGGAAATCTTCATAATGGTAGGGATAGTGAGGCATTTATTCAAACTTTTTATCTAATCAAATGGCATTTGTTGAAAAGCTTTCATCAAGTTGCCTGCCTCCCATTTCTGACCACTCACAATGAGCTGAATGCAACATGAAGGATATACACATATAGCTCACTAACATAGAAATGCAACAGTAATGGGCAGCCATCAAATACAGTTCCATGCAGAGCTCAGGCTGTGGATATCAACCAGAGCCAAGGTTACCACAAAATAAGGCAGGGTCACAACATTGAAGAGAAGGCACGAGATAGCAATTCCTAGGACACCGAATTATACTCCCAGATTAAAGATAAAGATGAGCACAACTGACCATTGTTAGCCAGTTACACACACACTGTAAGCCTAGAAAAGTCCATGCAGAATAACTCAATAGTGTCCCCAGTGGTAAGATAGACCATAACACTCACATTAATAGTAGCTAAAATCTAAATAAATGCAGGGTATAATAATTCCAACCAGGGTCCTATAACACGTGGCCCATAATTGGCGAACCCTGTCTATTCACTAGAAATCAACACAGATAAGACACCTGCTGTACTCCCTACACATACATCCAGACACGAGACATTGAGACATCGTACAAGGCCAGGTACCGAGAAAATACTCTGGCTAAAGGGCTAGGAACAAAGGATGGTGCATAATTGAATGGAAAGTAGCCTGTGGACCTGTCTCCCCCTACTCCTGCCTGGTACATGTCTTGACGACCTGCCAATCGTTCAAGGTTTATCTATTTATTTATTTATGTATTTATTTTGACATTTATATAGCACACCTAGCCCTGAGAAATCTAGGTGCTTTACTTGACAATAAAACTACAATACTTACAGGTTACAATCATTGCATGGTTACTGAGGTAAAGAGAAAAGTGTCATGTTCCCCAGAAGTTAGCTGAATTACGCATGCATTGGTTACATGGTTGCACCGGTGCAAATGGAAATGTCTTACATTATTGGGATGCAGTTGATCTTTTAGGGAGTACGAGTCGTATATCGGTATTGATTGCTGATAGAGTTTAATTTTATTAGCTCCTGGGAGAAGAGCCATGTTTTCAGGTGTTTGCGGAAGGTCCAGAAAGAGGCTTCTGACCTTAATGTGACGGGTGATGTGTTCCAGAGTTGGGCAGCAACCACTGGGAAGCTGCTGTCACCTGCTTTCTGAAGCTGGAATCAGGGGTGGGAGTAAGATGACCGTATGAGCCTATTAGATTGGTGGGTGTTGAATTTGTCAGCCAGATATTTGGGGGCTACCATGTACAGGCATGTGTGCGTCATGGTGAGTGTTTTGAAGTGGATTCACTCCATGATAAGTAGCCAGTGGGTGTTCCATCTAGTCATGGAGATGTGCATGTTTTTGGGAAACACTGTTCTTAATGCATTTTTTGAATCACCTGAAGTTTTTGATGTTGTCTTTCTTGGTGCCAGCATAGAGGCCATTGGATAATGGCTCTGGCTAATGTGATGAAGCTATCTGGTGTCAGGAAAGGTCTACAGGCATTAATGAACTTGGTTGTGAAGGCTGCTGCTGATGCTGTTGTATTAACTTGTCTTGTGAGGGAGAGGGTTGAGTCTAGGTAAAAGCCTAAGGTTTTTACATCCTTCGAGACCTTGATAGAGATACCATCAATGATGAAGGAACTAAAGGAGTGTTGGAGTTTGTTGAGATGGTGATGTGAATTTATGAGAAGGGATACAAGCTTGGATGGTTTGATATATAGCGTTGAGTGATTTGGAATATGTGTCATATGATCCAGAAATGGGAATGAGAATTTGTGTGTCATCAGCGTACTTTGTGTAGGTGACACCTAAGTCATCTAGATGGCCAAATAGAGGTTTCATAAAAATATTATTGTGTGGGTGAGACACAAGAGCCTTGGGGAACGCTGCAGGTGACAGAGGCTTGCAGGCAACGGAGATCAGTAAGAAGACTCTCATGGTTCTGTCCTTGAGGAAAGACTGTATCCACTGTTTGGTGAGAAGTGAACATAAGGTACTTAATCAGTAACATATCATGCATGGTTGGGGTGCAGAATAACTCTTACACCAAATAATCAGACCGACTCAGGAAGTTGGCAAAAGTCTCATCCGACTGTTTTAATGTCAAATGTCTAAAACAGGGAGTTACAACAGACATCAATGGATATTCGCACAAGCTCTCAATGCATTTCATACAAAATGACACTTAAGTACTGAAAATTTGTCATAAGTGACAGCATACTATATGACAAATAGAAACCTAGGGGGTGTTGTTGTTGGATTAATGGGAACATCTCATTATACTTTCTATATAGTACGGGTTGTGATTGGGTCTCAACACTCACGTGGACAATTTATGCCCACTCCTAGTGCAACTCATCTTCAACATTTATTAAGTATACAGAATACTATTGGCTCTTAAACTATACGGCTCTTCGTTATACAGCCTTTTATAACTGGTTGGCATGCTTGTGCCATGTCTGGAACATTCGGCTCCTTATCAGCACGTGAGCTCATACCCAGGTGCCGGAAGGTGGACATGACTTTTGCTTCCCACACAATTAACCCCTCATCTCTCATCGTCCATGCCTTCTGCGATGCAGACTGTCTTGAACTTGGCCTTGCAGTAGATTATCTTCTCTTGGGAATAAAAGGGAGTACAGGCATGCGCTTATCACAGTTATGATATGATATGATTGGTTATTTATAACACACTTAATACCCAGAGGTTTCTAAGCGCGGACCTGGGGATCGAACATATGGTACTCTGTGTCGTCTTGCTTCCAAGATGAGCATGTTGCCCCGGTGCTATCCTCCCGATACTCGTCTGCATGCCCAACTCCTATTTCCATGCTTGGCTCACGTGACAGGAAACCGTATTTTGGCCCATTTTGCAGCATTTAATTGTTATTAATTAATAAACTTGGCGCTCATGGGGTTCCTTCCTTGCACCTTAACATGAGTCGATTCAACGTCTCACGGTTTCTATTCATTATGGACAAATAACCCGTTTTTGGCTACTTCCGCTTTGACACTAAGCCAAACAGCTTCACCCTTCAAGCCTGCGATCTCCGGCTAATTCATTGATGCAACACACACAGCTCTCGATCCTTCTGAAATGTGAAAGTAGGATAATTCATTTGAGCCAAGTAACACATGCCATAACGCCATCCTAGGTCATCAAAGTTCACCTCTCGTCCAGAGTCATACAAGCAAGGCATTGTGTTCTATGCACATTGGCCCAAATGTAAGCTTTTTGCTCCATGCAGGAAATTGTATAAATTAACACTGCCCTGTTGGATAAAAACAATTGCAGCTGAGAGGCTGACAGGCTCTTCAGAAATGTTAAAGCAGCAATTTCCCCCCAAAATTCTGTAGAATGGGGTAAATATTTAAAATTCAGCTGCTGCGCCACAAAGGCGTGGATGTCAATCTAACTATCAAGAGGCAACCTGTGGCTTCTGAACCTGCTCTTTGCCACTGGTAGAGCAGGTGCTGTGAAATATCATACTGATGCAGCAAGGCACAAGTATACAGTGTGCTTGTGCAGGGGGAAAGTGAAGGGAGATACCAAAACAAAAACCTTTCCAATTCAACTTTGGCCCAGTGGAATGAACATGTATGAACAATTTGAGACATTTTAGAGAGTACACTAACATTAATGTTCTGAGGTTGTTGGAACTTTCTTCTAATGGGATTAAAACTAAACATTTCACAATGAAACTCCCATAGATAAATTTTGCGGTAGTGTAGCACAAACAATGCTTTATGGACTGCCATCAAACTTTGATGAGTAGTGACTGGGCAGGATACCACCACAGGCCATTCCTAGTGGGCACGTCTGGTAGCGCCACTGTAGCCAGGGCATGGAAGTCCATGGCGTCCTGGATGTCGCTGACCTCTACCGGCATTGTTCCCTGAGGCCATTAATTACGGTGCTAGCTGCAGTTCCATTGGTTGAACGCCCAGTTGTCCCACCTCGAAGGCTCATCTATGAGTCAGAGAAGTCGCATGCATGGCCGCAGACAGTCAAGCACATTTCTCAACTCGTCTTTCATGAAGTAGCCTCAAGTCTTGTATCAGGATGCTGCCAACTACAATATTTCACAGAAAAACTGAATAATTTACCTCTCTAGACATACATTGTATTGCATAACCCGAGACGTTTTCAGAGCTGCGCCATTTTGAGAAAAAAAAGTCCCATACATGGTTAACACCCACGTATGTCTCTTTCTTGGAGGCAATCATATTGCACATTCCTTCCTGGTGCTTAGGGATCAAAGTGGAACCGGTTCTTCATGCTGGCTGTGTTATCTAATACGTGCTCAACACTTAAGAGAGATGCGTCAGTAGGAAACGGAGAGCTAGGGCTCCATATGTTTTTTTTTTCTCTGAAGTGCATAAAAAGCTATTTATTTAGTCTCGAAAATTCACCTCTATCAATTTCACCGCGTGTATGCTAATCTCGAAGATCTGCGCTCGTGGACTGCTAATGTCGAAGCAGCTGACAGCGACACATCGCAAACAGATTGCTTCATGTTTCACTCTGACTTTGAAATGCCCTCCGGTGAATGGCTGCCATTAAGATGGTTAATGCTACAGCATGACTCGCAGAGCCTCGCCATTATTTAACTAAGCAGAACAGTTATTAGAAATGGAAATCTTTCTGTAATTCGTGTGGTTCACGTGGGCCACTGAAACCTGCCAGATCGTTCGTGAGCAAAGCCACAGGCGCTCTCCGGGTTTGCACAGTTATCAGACATGAATTGATTTCCCTGTGATGTGCGCGGGGTGGAGGCACGATGGACCACTACACACTTGGGCTGCAGAAATGTAGTCAAAACAACATCTGGCTACAATCAATAACTTTTTATAAGAACCGCTAATTGCTCAGTTTCGTGAGTGGAAGCTGCTTTGCTTCCACAGCAACCAATAGGAGATCGTGAAGGCGGCAGTGTGCCTGCGGAAAACATTATTCATTAGCATATTAACTAATAATGCAGAATTACTTCTGTGCATGGTAAAACATAAATTTTTATATCCTACATGTGCGCTAAACTGCACCGAGAATAAATGAACTTTTTGCGAACATAAACTGAAAATCACGGGGACATAAATTACATTTTGAACCTTCTCTTTTGAGTTTTTTCACATATAAATCAATTGAAATACAATATTCTTGGAACATTGTAATGTTTAGTTTGGTGACAGCATGGCACATAAATCAGAAGTTGAAGGAGTAGGGTTATGTTATGTTAAAAACCTTCACCATGATGAAAGTGGTCTTATGGTGATATGATATGATATGGCATTTATAACGCGCCTATACACAAGTGTTTCAAGGCACGACGAGGCGGGGGGGGGGGATGGGGCGGACAGAGGGAAGACAGACAACGATCCTACTAGGCCAGGTGTCATTCAGATCTCCTGGTGCTAAGGCTTGTCCGGATGCTGGTGTACTGTGCAAATGCCGGGAGTAAACCAGACATTGGTTTGATTCATGGGAGAAATGAAAAGGGGAAATGTTGAAAGGATCAGAGAAGCAGGTGTAGGACACAAAAGAACTGACACATGGGAAAGTACAAGAGTGGGAGGGTATATGATTGTCTTAATATGGGAGTGTGTGTCATTATCAGAACTGCATGCTAAGTGTGGTTGAATTAGGAGCTGGGGAGGGCTAAGCCGCTTACCGCTATGACTTTGCTGGAATCTCATTGCTCGTTGGGATCAGCTCTGTGGGCGTGGACTACTAGGCCCGCTGTGTGGAGTGTGCGAGCGGAAGTGCACGCTAGGCGCAGGTGAAGCAGGAGCAGTGGGTGGCTATGACACTTAAAGTTGTTCCCTTTGTTGGAATCGTCTTGCTTGTTGGGATCAGCAGTTAGTTCCTGGAGGCGGCGACCACATAAAAAGACGCTCTGCACGGAGGGCACATGTGGAAGTGCACGCTAAGTGCAGTTGAAGCAAGAGCAGGAGAGGCCTATGCTGCTCCTCTGTGCCTTTGTGGAATCGCCTCATTCATTGGGATCAGCTTTCAGTCCCTGGAGACGGGGACTACATAAACAAGTCCACCGGGCTGAGCAAATGTGTGGAATTGCACGCTAAGTTCAGTTGAAGCACTTTGAGCGGAGCAAACCGCAGCAGACTGAGGAGGCCTCAAATTCAGTGCGTGGTGACCCCCATTTGGTATGTCTTTCTCCTTTGCCTGCTCCAAAGAAATGCTCCTGTAAATCCTTACAAACATGTATGAATTTAAGAAGCAAAAGTAATTCAGATCTCCCTGAGGGAGGGCCCTCCATGATTTTAACTTGAGAACTGCCAAATAGGCTACCCACAAATTCTGAATACAGGGGGATAAGTGTCACGCCCCCACTAGCAACCTCAGACGCACATACAAGATCTACATCAACACCTGGTGGTACCTCGGCTCGTCTCCTTCCCCATTTGCGGCAACGCAGGCGGATGTTGCCCCATGGCTTCATGAAGAGGAAACACTGCTATCCACAGTCATGGCGCCGTTGGAATCGCTGCCACTGGCAGTTGCCATGGACGCTGCCTGCGTTGTCCTGCTCATGTGATAGTATCGGTTCAGCGTCCACAACGCCTCGAGCCTCTCACTCCTCACGGATTGGGTCACTTATTCTTCCGTCAAACCACTCACATGATCAGAGCGAACGCCGGTCACATATTCAATCAGGAAGCGCCACGTATAAAGCATTGCCAGACGCTCCGGTCCACGCTTCTCAGCTGCTTTTCTTTGGCGAGTGGCGTTTTGGATTCGATCTTCTGCTTCCTTGGATTTTGACCCTCCCTTCTTGTGTTACAGACTGTCCCGGCTTAACCCCTGGATATTTGCTTGGCTATTTTGTGTACACGAATCTGGCTTTGGACTTTGGACTGCCTTTGACTCACGATTTTGGATCCCTCGCTTCTGGTACCTCTTGGATTCCGCTTTTTGGTCCGTTTAAGGGTGCTCGCCCAAAGGGCCCTGCACTCTCATCAAGGGGCCCACAGGAACGCCAGCCTTCCTGCTACCACCCACTGTTGCAGGTTCTTTCCCATCTACCCCCTAGTCTATTCAGGGATAACTCCACGAGGTTCAACCACCTTCCCTCCCCATTGTGACCTATCCCAGGGGTTTCACTGGTAGGTGTTCCTTTAATCACTGTATTACGTACTTGTTTCTGAAGTGTTGGTTGTTTCCTCATTTTGGCTTACTCTTTCCTTCTGTAGCTGCCTGGGTACCTGTGTCCTGTCAGCAATCACCTGTGGTCTCAATAACTGGTCAGGGAGTGGTCTTGGTCGTCCCTTACTAGTGCTTGAGGAAGTAGGTACCTATAGTCTCCAAGAAGTCATGTTCCTGACAGACTGAGAAGCCTTCCTCCTAGACTATGGATGCCTCAGCAGGGCACCCAGTGGGTACATTAGTCCAGGCAATCACTGCACTACGCTCTGATATGGCGGCCACCACAGCCGCAATACATCAGAGATTTAACACAATACAAAGCGGACGGCATGCATTGCCTGCTGACCCCGAGTTTGGAGATCCACCCCAACCAGGCCCATCAGCCAACGTCCCCACACCAAATCCTGTCTATGTACACAAGCCATTCCCTTTAGCTGCCCGTGAAAAGTTCCAGGGGGACCCTAGGAAATTCCGTAAATTTCTGAATCAATGCAAGCTCCATTTTTTGTGTCGCTCCCATGCCTTCCTGGACTCCACTACAAAGGCGGCCTTTACGCTCTCCCACTTTGGCGGTATAGCCGCCGCCTGGGCTAATCCACTGTTAGAAGGGGATAGCCCGGTCCTGTATGTCTTTGACTTGTTGGTAACCGAGATGACTAGAGTCTTCGATACCCGGCATAAGGCCCAAACTCGAGATCTAGAGTTGTTGGGGCTAAATGAAGGCAAGAACACTCTGGTTGACTAAATAACCCACTTCAATCAGCTGTCGGTAGAAAGAGCATGGCCAGAGAATAAAAAAGCTGTTGTGTTCTATAGAGGCCTTAGTGAATCTTTGAAAGATGGTCTAGCGGTTGTTCCCTCCTTGCCTGCCCAATATCCCGAGTTAGTGGACCTGGCCCTACAGGTAGATGCCCGAAGAGCAGAACGTAAAATGGAAACTGGGAGAATTGTCCCTTTTACACCCTTTTGCATAGCTTCCGGCGAAACACATGGGGAACCCATGGAGATTGGGGGCATCCAGAGTCCAATCACGGCCACTGAAAGGTAACGACGGAGGGCCTCCAATGCTTGTTTCTACTGTGGTCTCGATGGTCATTTCGTTAGAGAATGCCCCAGGCGGCCCAAACTTAAACCATCGGGTTTTCAGAAAGCCTGTCGTTAGATCTGGGGGCACGGTCGGGCTTTCCTTCGACCCCATTGGATTCCACTTCTATTCTCATGAGACCTGTTTCTATCCAAGCCCTTTTGATACCTGTGGAGGGCACTTGACTCCAAGTACAATTGATCATTGATTTGGGTGCCACAGGTAATTATGTGGATATCTCTCTGGCTACATCCCTCAGCTTGCCCATTCAGAACAAGAAACGACCCGAGCCCGTGCAAATGGTGGATGGCTCCTCTTTGGTTTCAGGTCCAATTAAACAGCAAACAGCTCAATTGAACACCATATCATTTACGAGGTTCACAGGGGGTGTTGTGTTTTGATCTCATCTCTACACCCCAGTTCGTATGATCCTCAGTATTCCCTGGTTACGAACACACATCCCAATCATAGACTGGTTCCAAAACAAGGTGTTCTTTGAGTCCCCGCATTGCCAGGAACACTGCCTGGTATCTCCAGATATTGTCTCATGCCCTTCTCAAGCATTGGGCCCCCTAGCCCAACTGACATTGTACGATGACCAGGCCATGAATATGGATCCCCCAGGTCATGTGGTGGGGGCTATGGTCTCCGTTATCCCTCAGGAATGCCATGATTACTTAGAGGTCTTTGACAAAAAGAGCGCTGAGCCCCTCCCACCACATAGGCCCTATGATTGCCCCATTGATCTCGTCCCTGGGGCTGTCATACCATGCGGATGGATCTACTCTTTATCACCTTCTGAAGACCAAACTTTGAAGGAATATCTACAGACTGCCCTATTTTTAGGTCACATCCGTCCTTCCCAGTCCCCTGCTGCTAGCCCCATCTTTTTTGTGCCGAAACGTAAGGTGGACCTCCGTCCCTGTATGGACTATCGACGGCTCAATCAAATTAGCATGAAGAACCGGTACCCCATCCCGCTCATCAATCCAATACAGGACCGGTTCACACATGCTACCATTTTCACCAAGCTTGATCTCAGGGGGGCTTATAACCTGATCCGTGTTCGCCAAGGGGATAAGTGGAAAACAGCTTTTTGCGCTCGACACGGCCTGTATGAGTACATCGGCATGCCCTTTGGTTTATGCAATGCTCCGGCGACCTTCAAAAGGTTTATGAACAATGTATTTCATGATATCATTGACATCTACGTGGTAGTTTACCTGGATGACATCTTGATCTTTTCACCGTCCCTCCAAACTCACATTACTCATGTTCGGGAGGTATTACAATGATTACGAGACAATGCGTTGTTTGCTAAACTCGAGAAATGTCTCTTCCACTCCACTGAAGTTGACTTTCTGGGGTTCCATATTTCACCAGGAGGCCTCTCCATGAACACCACAAAAATCAAGTCTCTCCTCGAATGGCCTGTTCCCACGAATGTCAAGTCCTTGCAATCTTTCCTCGGTTTCGCAAACTTTTACAGGTGGTTTATCGCAGGCTTCTCCGCAATTGTAGCTCCTCTAACCATGCTCACTAATCAGCGGAGCCCTTACTTGTGGACTTCAGTTCAGCAAGAGGCATTCACTGCTCTAAAGGCTGCCTTCACTTTAGCACCTATCCTACAACACCCCAACGCAGTACTTCCATTTATTGTTGAAGCCGACGCTTCTTCCTACGCTCTTGGTGCTGTCCTCTCACAGAAATGTCCTCCTACAGGACTCCTTCATACCGTTGCTTTTCATTCTCGCAAGTTCACTCCCACTGAACTTCACTACACGGTCACTGAGAAGGAATTGCTGGCTGTGAAAGATGCATTTCAGGTTTGGCGGTATCATCTGTTGGGAGCCAAACACCACACCACTGTTTACTCCGACCACCGGAATCTACAGGATCTTGCCTCCCTGAAATGCGTGAACAACTGACAGGTCCGTTGGCACCTAATCTTCACTTCATATGACTTTGTCATCCGACATCGCCCTGGGGCTACCCATGGTAAGGCAGACGCCCTATCTCGTCTGCCAGGAAGGGACTCCCTTCCTATATTTCCTGACACTCTCCTGGACCCAAAACATGTCATCTGCCTCTGTACCTCCCCAGTCGATATGCTTGATTCCTTCCGCCAGTGGTTAACACAACATCCAGAGGTAGCACATGACTGGAATCCAGTTTTCTATGAGGGATTGCCTTTCATTCAGAAGGTTGTACCTACCCACTCCTGACACACGCACGCTGCCATTGGAATGGTCACATGATGCCCCCCTTAATGGGCATCCCGGAAAGAAATGCACATTGGCGTTACTACAACGTTGGTGCTGGTGGCCCATTATTCGTAAAGACAGATATGATTATGTCTCTAACTGCTCGATATGCGCCCAATGCAAAAACCTTAAGGCTCGTCCTTTGGAGTTGCTCCAGCCATGCCTCTACCACCCAGGCCCTGGCATACTGTCACGATGGACTTTATCACTGATCTGCCTTAGATCTGGGGACATGATACGGTTTGGGTTATAGTGGACACCTTCACCAAGATGGCCCGTTTTATTCCTTGTTCAGGCATTCCCTCAGCCTCTACTTTGGCCAACCTGTTCTTCCGTTCTGTATTCTGTTTATTTGGTCTCCCTTCTGTTCTGGTTTCGGACAGTGGTTCCCAGTTCACGTCACAGTTTTGGTGCTCCCTCACCAAACTCACGGGTATTGATGCCCGTTATTCTTCATGTTACCACCCTGAGACAGACGGCCAGATGGAATGCGTAAACCAGTCCTTAGAGCAATACTTATGTTGCCTATCTCTCCAACATCAACATACATGGCTCCAAGTGTTACACATTGATGAGTTTGCGTACAACAACGCCCCCCATTCTTCCACTGGCTTCTCCCCATCTTATGCTCTTTATGGACAACATCCACAAATTCTGCCCATACCTGACTTTTCTGTCTCCTGTAACCCTGCTGCAGATGCATGCCTGAGGGACATGAAGGCCACACCCGCACAAGTCCTTACACATCTCAGAGAAGCCCAAAACGTCATGTGCATTTCAGCTAACAAAAAACGTGCCCCAGCCCGCTCATACAACTTGGGGAACCGGGTCTGGCTGTCTTCATGGCACCACCATATACCCAGCTGTCGGAAGCTGCTCCCTTGATTCGTAGGCCCATTCTGGGTCACCAGAATCATGAACTCTGTGGCATACCGTTTGTCTTTACCCCCAGCATGGCGCATACACCCTGTTTTTCACACCTCATTGCTAAAGCCATGCCCCTCCTCCACTAGAGTGGTTTTGCCCCCATCTCCCGTCTTTAGCAATTCCCCTGATGAGTACGAGGTATGTGGCATCCTGGGCTCACGATTCCGTAGGGGCTGTCTGTAATACCTGGTAGATTGGGCAGGTTTTGGTCCCGAAGTGCGATCCTGGGAACCTGCTTGTAACGTCCATGCCCCGGTCCTGGTGTCTAGATTTCATAGGGACAATCCTTCTTGGCCACGGGGTCATGGGCCTTTGAGGGGGGGTTCTGTCACGCCCTCACTAGCAACCTCGTACACACATACAAGGTCTACATCAACACCAGGTGGTACCTCGGCTCGCATACTTCCCCATTTGCGGCAACGCAGGCAGATGTTGCCCCATGCTTGCACAAAGACAAAACGCTGCTATCCACAGTCATGGCGCCGTTGGAATCGCTGGCGCTGGCAGTTGCCATGGACGCTAACTGCGTTGTCCCGCTCACGTGATAGTACAGGTTCAGCGTCTACAACGCCCCGAGCCTCTCACTCCTCACGGATTGGGTCACGTATTCTTCCGTCAATCCGCTCACGTGATCAGAGTGAACGCCGGTCACGTGTTCAATCAGGAAGCGCCACAGTATAAAGTATTGCTGGCCGCTTCGGTCCACGCTTCTCCGCTGCTTTTCTTCGGCGAGTGGCGTTTCGATCTTCTGGTTCCTTGCATTTTGACCCTGCCTTCTTGTGTCACAGACTTTCCCTGCTTAACCCCTGGATATTTGCTTGGCTATTTTGTGTACACGAATTTGGATTTGGAATTTGGACTGCCTTTGACTCACGATTTTGGATCCCTCGCTTCTGGTACTTCTTGGATTCCGCTTTTTGATCCGTTTAAGGGTGATTTGCCCAAAGGGCCCTGCACTCTCATCAAGAGTCCCACAGAAACGCCAGCCTTCCTGCTACCACCCAGCTGTTGCAGGTTCTTTCCCATCTACCCCATGGTCTATTCGGGTATAACTCCATGAGGTTCAACCACCTTCCCTCCCCATTGTGACCTATCCCAGGGGTTTCAATGGTAGGTGTTCCTTTTATCACTGTATTACGTACTTGTTGTTTCTGAAGTGTTAGTTGTTTCCTCATTTTGGATTACTGTTTCCTTCTGCAGCTGCCTGGGTACCTGTGTTCCTGTCAACAATCACCTGTGGTCTCAATAACTGGTCAGGGAGTGGTCTTGAGCCTCCCTTACTGGTGCTTGGGGATGGAGGTATCTATAGTCTACGAGAAGTCGTGTTCCTGACATTAAGAACACAGGCTTTAACAAAATACTCCAAGTACTTCCTCGACTGTTAATACTGCCAACTATGTTACCATGCCATACAGTTCACGGACACTCCTGTTCCCTCCTCCGTAATAATGGCTGTTTCTGTGGAATCAGATTACTTGGAAGATCCTCCTCTAACATAAAGAGAATGGTTCCAGTTTGGGAACAAGGGAAATTCCTTCCTCTAAGGGCCACTCAAGTTCTTTATCAGACTCACCTTCATTGTTCTTTTCAACATTTATCAAGAGTCCAATACCCTGGACATCTGCAGCTGAAAACTCCCTCGCTGCTGGCTTCGTCCAAGCTTTTGGAAACAGGGGGAGCACTCTTCTTATCATCGTGTTTCATCACTTGCTGCCCTGAATGGGACATTGAATTTCTGCAAAGTTTGTTGCTTTGCACGAAACGGACTGTTATGACCAAGAAGTAGACTAAGGAAAAGTCCAAGAACCTGAAGAACTGCCTGCCCATCAAGAACAAGGGCTCGAGGAAGTTTCCAAACTTGTTCTTGTCGACTTAAGAGTAGCCATCATGTGGAAACTTAGTATTCTTCTGAAGCTCTTTGTCTCCTTTGGTCTCTAGAAATCCTGAACAAGCCCCAACCAAGGTGAAGAAAAAAAAGAAAACAAATAGGGAACAATTGCTTGTTAAAAATAAGGTGGGTTGTATTCTACCAATCTTGACTTTACCATTGGTCGATAATGCAATAGGGGACAATTTTATATATATTTTACTCCTCTTGAGGAGCCTTCCAATTGTAGGGTCATAAAGGAAGATGCTAAATTATTAGAAGATCCTCCGCACTTCGGAAGTTTAAGGAAGATTCTAGCATCAAGTGCTCCCATTTCTATGCAATCATGGGTGAAGAGCCTTCCTGAAGAAGGCCTTGGATCTCGTGTTTTGATTTTGGGATGTATTCTATGTCAAACTTACCTACCCATTGGGCCTCATTACGAGTATGGTGGTAAGGCATCAACTGTGCCAGCATCGCTACTGGCACCGTTGTTCCCGTACCACCATACTATGAGTTCTTCTCGTGGGTGCTGTAACAGCCACCAGGTTTCACCGGGTGGCCGTACCGGCATCCGTGAGCAGAACTTGATGGTTGCAACTGTTCAGTTAATAACGGTACTGTTTCTACGACCCTCCCCATTCCCATTGAGCCCTATGGGGCTCAAATAGGAATGGGGATGAGTTTTTACAGTCGTCCAGAAAAGGGCAATTACTGGGTCTGCCAGGGTTGTAATGACCCGCTAATTGCCCTTTTCTGAACGCCGGATAAAAATCAATACCGGCGGCAGCAGTGCCTTTACTACAGACATGGCTACCGCCATACTCAAAATGAGGCCCATTGTCATGAATAGATCCAACATACTGACGGGCTTCATACTATACCTGCACTTCGTCGGATAGACACAAAAAACATCACCTTGTGCAATTTATGCAGGATGCTACGACCAATCTCATTGCTCTGAACTTTCAATCTGCTATAATTCTAAACTTGTTTTTGAACAGTGCAAATGTATTGATTTCCTTAGGTTATGAATTATATTCCCTCGAGACCCTGATGCACTTAGATTTTAAGAAAAGATTGACTCAAGTAGTGGGTAAAATAGCCCTGGTGACAGGAGCAAGCAAATTGGTGTTTAGGAACCAGGTTTAGGGTATGGTTGTGTCGTCCACATTCAGGAAAATGGATGCAATACTATGCTAATTTATATTCTGCACCATTATGCAAGGCTGATTACACATTTAAGAACATTAATGAATATTGGACTTTGATTATGATGAAATTGTGCATCATATTAAGGGCCTTAGTTCCTCAAGAGCTCCAGTTCCTGATGGATTGTCCAACCTAGTCATTCAAACGGTCCCCAAACTGTGGGCTGAAATAATAGAAATCCTTTTTGGAGAGGCAATCTTAAACAGGAAATTGCCAGAATGTTGGAAAAGATTCAATTTGATGCCTATATGTAAAAATGGTAACAGGGCTGAGCCAAGTAATTATAGACCAATCACTTTACTCAATGTTAAAGCAAGTTGTGACCTGGGCTAATAACTCTGGTCAAGTTAACACCTGTCAATCAGGATTTAGGAAAAGTCTGGGAACCTCCTAGAATGGTATTGTACTAAACATGTTCCAACAACAGGCCTGGTCTAAGCATATTAACGTCTATGCAGCTTACGTCAATCCATATTTGATGCAAACAGCGCCCTATCTGGTTTAATTCCTACATTTAATGACCAGAGACAAGGATGCATTGTGGCGCCGGCTCTGTTTAATCTGTACATTTCAGATTTGCATGAAACATTAAATAAAAAAAGAGCATTTCTGCCCACCCTCAATAGAAAAAAAAAAAATTGGCTACTTTATGTTAATGTTAATGTTAATGTTAAAGGATATTTGTTCCGCGCACTATCACCACCGGAGTGGTTCTCTGGCACTCTGGCAGCTCTGAAAATGGGAAAAGAGGGGGAGAGGGGGTGAGTTAGTGGGAATAAGCTGGAAAAGTGCAAGAGAGCAGTGATGTGCTGTTGGCGGCCTCAGCCCAGTGTGTCTGTTGGCTGGGCTTGGGGTGTTTTATGGTTGGTAGTCGTTGTGTGCTGTTGTGCGAGTCTAAGGCCCTCATTACAACACCGTCGCTAAACCATGGCGCTATTAGCACCATGGTGGGTGCCGGTGTTGTAACAGGTCCGCCATGGTTCAATGGGGAATTGCCACCCCATTCCAAGGTTGGCAGGGCAGTAATTGCGGTACCGTACTTAGCACCAAGGTCCCTTTGCTGGTCCCTACTTTAACGGCTGGTGTAGACCAGCCGTTAAGGTTGGGTCCCGCAAAGGGACCTCGTAGTAAGGCGCTAAGTGTTTAACGGCGTCGCAGCCTTTTACAGTGCCGTTAAACACTTAGTGCCAAGGTCGTAATGAGGCCCTATGTGTGGTTTGTTTTATTGTTGTAGTGTAGTGAAGTTTGTGCGGATTGCTGTGTTGTAGGCATGTGGTTGTGTTTGGTTAGAGTTTGAGAGGTGTATGCAGAGGGGTGAAATTGTTAGTGGATTGGTTAATTGGCATTGCTGTCCATATTCTTTCCAGGTGGGGTGCGGGAGCATCTCTGCATCCCTGTCCTGATCTCGGCCGTCCGATAATCACAGTCTCTTTCACACATGGCATCCACTCACAATCAATAACCTTACCCAAGTTCGGCCTTGGGCACCTACGTGACACCTGTTTGTGTGCAGGGCAGGCAGGCGTTTGTGCGTCCCTTCATATCAGGCCCAGAGAGCATTCCCAATCCAGTCTGTGCGCAGCATTGACTAGCCAAGGCGACTCCATCCATATGTGGCAGGTGGTTGGCATTCATCAACTTATTCAGTACTTTATGCACGCCATCGCTCCCAGCCCCTTTGAAACGTGGCAGATGTCAACACTTGCAATTACGTCCAGGGGCGGCACCTGCCTTCATTCACAACTCTATACGGTCAATGCCTGTGCCAATGTCCACAACTTAGTTAAAGTGTGGCAAGTGCTAACATTCACACAACTCTACACAAGTATGGTACCTGGTAGCAATTATTGTGCGGTTGAGGTTGTTGTCTGGAGTTGGCCAGGGATGCTGTTTTCTGTCCTCATGGGTGTCGTGTGGTCCTATTCGACTTAGCATTGTCTCTCTTGTTGTAGTGAGAGTTTCTCTGGTCTGTTCTTGGTGTTCTCAGTGTCATCCTAAATGTAGTCATCCTTTTCTTCGTGTTTCCCATTCAGTTGTTTCGGTTTTACAGTTTGGGTTTATGCTGATGACTTTGTTCTAATGGATTATACTGCCATAGGTTTGCAAAAATCTCTGGAGGCTATGACTGTCTTTATGACAACTAACCCAATGTTAGTAAATTAATCTAAATCCAGAGTGATTGTTTTTTTTTAATAATCATAAACAGAGTTGTTACTACTAGAGACTTAATAACATTACACTTGAGGTGGTTAATCAATGTATTATCTAGTATTTCCCCTTCTGGGTAGGCATATTACTTTGCCTATTCTTCTCCAGTTGAAAGAAAAAATGCTATCAACTAAGTCGAATTAATAGGTAATATGGGGATATTCTTTTCTCCCAGATATTCAATATTATATACCAAGAGGTATCCAGCTCTAACATATGGATCTGAAATTATACACATGGAAGATAACTCAAATGGGTCAGGTTACTGGCTATGCTATGGAGGCATGTTCTCGGACTTCCTAATTATATACCCATCTCAATAAATTGGTATGAACTGAGACTAGCATCCCTACGAACACCAGTTAATTGGAAACTTTACCCACTGTATTTTAAAATGCATTTTACTCTGCAGAATTCTGTGTTTCATGATATTAAACTGGTTGTAAATAATTCTTTACGTTATTTAGTCACTGTTTGGGCACAAACATGTCAAAATCTTCTCAGTAGTACTGATTTTAATTTGACCGATTGTCTAGTTAACCCTGAGTTGGCCAAGAGAAAGTGCTGTCTGGCGGACTGATGCTTTACTAGTGATAACGTTTCCACCTATATTCTGTTTACTCAGCTTAGTAAAGAAGAGAAGGCCCTAGGCATGTCAACTAGTTATCTGCAAAAATGCATAATGATAAATGCTGAAAAAATGTTTCATGAAAATTAGGTTTAACATGTTTTGCACCCTTGAAATCATGGGGCCGATTCCCTGACATACTAGGCTGTGTAGATTATGTAATCTTGCACCGGAAATACTTTAAAATTTGTTTATTTAATGTGTTTGTCTTAAGAATGAAGCAATTCATTTTTTTGAATGTTTCATAAACGGTTTTCTAGGCGAAGACATGTAGACAAGAATTTTATTAGGCCCCCAAATAAGGTTAAAGTTGGCAGTTATCTGTTTTGTATTAGACGTATTTACTTGTATGCAATTTTCTTCTTGTATATTGTTGATGTATCTTTTTATGTGCATAGCTGTTTTTGGATACAAATTTGTGTAAGGGTAGTTTAAAAACCATTTTGCAGTTAAAAAAATATATTGGTTGTGGAGCAATTGAATATTGTTTGAAAAGGAGGGAATACATACCACCCATGATACAGAGTGATGTATTACACTTGTATACGATTGCATGTGTGGCACCAGAATTAGTCACTACAGGGTTGTGCAATGGGTGTGAGATGTGATGAAGCATTCCCTTAATGTTTGGAAGCTCGTTTAATGGATTAAACTTTGAAACACCCCTCTCAGGTGGACAAACTAGGGTGTGCCGAACCAGGTGGCAGGGGGTCATCCACTTTCCTCTGTAGGCTCCCTCCTTAGGAATAGCCTCCCCCTCCCCTGTGCCTTGAGCATGATCTTGTAAAATTCTGGAAGCTCCTTAAGACTTTTTTTTTATTTACTTGTATTTAATCAATCAGATTTTTACAAGGTCTAGAAGAAAGAAGAAGTACAAGTAAAACATCACAGTTACATGAACACAAAACTTCCAGATTTGCTCCGTGGTTGCACAAAGTCTGAACATTCGCAGAAGGTAGGGTCAAACTAAGATAGTAGAAAATGGCTCCGAAGGAAGAAGAAAAGGTTCAAAGAAAGGTATCTTCCACCGAGTTTAGACAGCATTTTATCTTATTCAAGGGAAGTTCCAGATGCTTTGCCGTTGCGATGGTCCATCTCGTTTCTTCGCCTAGAATCAAGCGATTCCACCATACTTCCTCTTCAATGAGAGTGGAACCCAAAAGAAGTGGTGAAAAATCGGCGACTCTTTCCTGTCTCATTTGTGGACATACCATCAAGAGATGTCTTACAGTTTCAGGTTGGTTCCGATCCTCACATAGCCTACATGTGTTGGAGTCGCTGATCATCCTGACAGCCAAAATTTCCTGTGTTGGCAGCAGATTGAGACGCACTCTCATGAAAACTTTCCTCAGAGATTTATCCGGAAATTTGGCGCAGTATGCCAGAGGCACTTTCACTTTGTTAAATGCTGTTGGCAGATGCTTTAGCAGTTTATTAGCTGTTGATTGATTGATTGGTTTATTTATTTATAGAGCGCTTTATACCAAGGCGTTGCTTGAGAAAGCTGTTGCTTTCTCGTTCGTTGTAATCCAGTCCTGATTTTCCATTTTAGATTTCACTCTTTGCGGATTGAAATACAAATCTTCTTCAGTGAAGGCTATATCACTCAATTTGCTTTTTTGTACTGTCACCCATTCATTGAGCAGATTACAGTGGCTGCTTTTGATTTCCTCTGCGATCAGCTGGTACACAGGTAAGCTCTGCGATCAGCTGGTATACAGGTAAGCTGTCTGGCATCAGGGTTTTCCGAAATAGCTGCATAGTGCTTTGTTCAACTGTTGCAGCCAGAGAAAGTAGGCCAAGTTCTTGCCTAATTGCTGCGATTGAGGTGGATTAGGTACGCGAAGGACTGATTTCCATAGGAAGCCTTTCAGTTTTGGCCATAGTGAGTCAGGCATGGTTGGAGTAGCGTCCATCCCATAGGTCGGAGAAGGGACCACTTTGGCTTTGTAAAATTGAATTGCCGGGAGTAGTGAGAATCTTCCATATTTTTTGTTGATAGCTCTGGTTTGAGCTGAAATATGTAACATTTCAATTTTGGTGTTGTTCAGAGACCAATGTAGCTTCTCGTTTGTCTTTTTTGGATGTTTTTCCAAAATCAGTATTTTGGTCTTTGATTTTCTGATTTCGAGGTTGTTATTTTCCTCTATGTAATGTGCAAGGTTGTCTAACTGGCGCTGGAGGCCGATCTGAGTTTGGTCTAGTAGAATGAGGTCGTCAGCATATAGAATACGCAAAACGGCACATTTGCCTACTTTTGGAGGGAAAAATCTTATCTTAGCTTCTGAGTCTTTATAGTCTCCCAGAAAGGCAATGAAGAGGGCTGCAGCCAGGGGACAGCCTTGTTTGACTCCACGTTCAGAAAGTATTTCCTCTGACAAAAGGCCTTGTTGGCTTAAACGCACACGTACATTGGTATTCGTGTGCAGGGCGATCACCGGCTCTAAGCTAAGAAAGCTCGTGGGGCACCTGTCATTATGTTGTCTTTTATTATGTTTAGCAGTAGGATGTTCACCGCTGTGCTTGCGTTTTTCTGAATGCCCGTTTGGAAGGGATCTGCACTGGGCGATGCTCTGGCCCATTTCTGGAATCGCGTAAGCAGTAAAGTTGCGAAAATCTTTCCAATGATGTCTAAAAGGGTAATTGGCCGATAGTTGACATGATGTTCTCTATTGCCCTTTTTGAAGATCGGGATAACCACCGCGTGAGTACTAGATTCCGGAATTAGCTTGGATTTCTTGCACTCTTTTCAAGACTTTTCTCTTTTCCTCCTCCTTGCCTCCTTCTCTCGTCTGCTAATTCCACAGTTGCTGAATCAGTGTCCTTGGCCCCTTATGCATACTCAGGCCCTTGACCTCCCACACCAATTCTTCCCAGCTCTGGTCTATCCACAGCACTGGCATTTCACACCGTGTGCTCTGGAGGCTCACACTTACAGCTCCCGCAGCCCAGATCGTGTAGCACTCAATATTCCTAGCACTTCATCTATGGCTCACCCACAAACTCGGACTCCCCAGCACTTATCCCCTCTTCCCTCTTCCTTTCTGCGCTTGCACCTTCTGAATACAAACAAGGCATAGTAGGTATTTCTGGTGTAATCTATTTCCCACCCTCGCCCCCTCCCTGCCTGTGGGCACTTTGAAACGGTGTTTTCTTATTTCATAAGCGCCAAACAAGAAAACAATAAATAGAAAAGAAAAGAAACAGTGCCACAACCATGAGCTGTCTGTGCAAAGTGAAACAGGAAAAACAGAAGAGATGAAGTATGTGAAAGAAGTGACAATCTCTATGATCCTATAGCCATACCTTCTTAGCCACTTAATTGGGATTGAGATTGAATGATGAAAGTGGTAAGCTGCTCCAACTGTACTGTGTACATTCAATGACTTGGGCATGGCAGCACACATACCCATCTTAGGTGTTACTAGATATTTCATGTGGATTCATAGAGCCAGTGAATGCTGATCACCCCATTAGATGATACAATGAGCTGTATGTGGTCACAGCTTCTCAAACAGAAGCTTACCCTTTATAATGCCTGTGATATGGATCTTCAGGCCCAAGGTATTTGTATTTCCTTTTTTATTGTTGCAAGTGCAGATCTAGATGGAGAGCAGTGGGACACTGAACAGGTTTTGGATGGCCAGCATTTCGGCTAGCATATTTTAACAGTAGCCGAGTACTGTGAGCTACAATCTGTTCATCGATATGTGTGTCCATCAGGATTAGTCTTTGGTCAGATATTGTTGAAAAGGCCAACTTTTTAGAAATCTGTGAAATGGGAAAAGGATGATGGATGGCCCTCAGAGCCAGTACCTGGATTCTGTTCCAGAGGTTGGGTACATGACGAGAGAAGAATTGCTTGTGGAGCCTCTATTTGCAGACAAGTTGGGATTCAAGCCAGTTGGCTGATTTATTGCACAAGGAGCATCTGCCACCATACATGTGGAGTTCAGTCATGAAGTATGTCAGTGTGCTAGCCTTGACTGATTTGTAAAAGATATATGCAGTCTTGAACAATATCCTGGCATTGATAGGAAGCAAACACAGTTTGCATAGAACAGGGGTGATTAAGTCAAATATCCATGCATCCGTAGTAAGGGGTGCTGCAGTGTGGTGGAACTTGTTTAGGGGAGTAAAGTGAGCTGCTGGGAACCCCATCAGGAGGACATTTCTCCATCGATGTGTGCTGCAGACCGAAAGTCCTGAAGCTATCTCATCTGTATGGGTCGGCATCATTTACCAACCCCCGGCAGTTCTGAAGCTATGATGAGAATGCAGTGCTGGAAATGGATTTGCAGAATGAGAGTACAAAGCCTCTTCAGATCAGCACTTGCTTTTTTCTTCAATGATGAGTAAGGACACGCTCTCCCGGGGAGCCAACATAGGGCAATCGACTTAGTGATCCAGGTGTTTGCCAGTTTCCAGGCTCACTTTCCCAGTCCATCTCTCCCAACTTCTTTCTTATCATGATATGTGGTAAGTCCAAGCAGTGACAAATGTGTCACGAAATCATTACTGTTCAAAAGAATGGTTGTTATTAAGTATTCTGTGAAGGAATGAGTTGGACCAAATGCTTATACTAAGAAAGTCAATACCTGCAAACAATACAGGCATTAATAAAGAAAACAGTGTAAGGGCTTGGACACCAAAAAGCATGTTTTCTCTTGGGTTTCAACACCTCCAAGGATGAGTATAATAATAAAGCTCTTAAACTAATCTTAATATACCTATTCCCTTCGGTAACACCCTAGTCTACAAAGAAAGCTCCAAGGAAGTGGCCAACAGAAAGTTTCAGATATGAATTGTAATGTGGTTGCAGCCTACTAGCTACCCTACACTATAGCACAAAAGTTCGAAGGATTGGACAACAAAAGAATTGAGAAATTACTACTATTAAAGTTCCAACCCTAGTCTAACACAACAAAACAACCCTTGTGGTATTCAATGATAGGTCTCTACCATGGATTTCTCTAGTCCCCTCCCAGAACTTGTGTTTTTCAGCATTCACTTCAGGATAAATGGATATTCCCCCACCACCTTCATGGTTCTTTACAGGCAGACAAAACTGTATTACTCTCCTGCCAGATGTCTCTGCTCTGATAAGCCTTTATTCATATTGTCATCTTTTTTAACAGTTGTTTTCATAAAGGTAGTTTAAAATACATTAAGTAGAAAAAGAAGGTCAGGCGCGCACTCTGGTTCCAAGTCATTTAATCCTGATGTAAGTAATAACAGGGTTGAATCCCAACACAGTTAAAAAAATAATAACAGGGCTGAATCCCAGATGCAAATAGTCCCAACAATGTTCAAAAATTACCAGGGTTAAATCCCAACTGCTACAGTTCCAAAGCACAATAGTTAGTTCTACTCCTCCAAGTACTTTCAAGTCTCAAACTCTCATCAGGGAGGCTGTGTTAGCTGTGTTCCTTTTCAGGTGTTGCTAATTACTTTTTTCAATTTCAGTCTCAAAGGATTCTGGTTATTGTAGTGATGGCCCAAGTGTTTCATTCAGGAGACCAGGAACCAACTCCCCTCCAAACACAAATCTTACCCACAATTGGGGGAGGGGGGAAAACCATGAATATGGCTCTCCAAAGTGGGGGCATAATAGCCCCGGTGCTGCTGCCTCTGGAGCCCGGGTCCCGGGTATTTTTTTAACCTTGTTGGGACTATTTGCATCTGGGATTCAGCCCTGTTATTATTTTTTGAACTGTGTTGGGATTCAACCCTGTTATTACGTACATCAGGATTAAATGACATGGAACCAGAGTGCGCGCCTGACCTTCTTATTCTACTTAATGTTACAGGAGACCCGGGCTCCAGAGGCAGCAGCACCGGGGCTATTATGCCCCCACTTTGGAGAGCCATATTCATGGTTTTTCCCCCTCCCCAATTGTGGGTATGATTTGTGTTTGGAGGGGAGTTGGTTCCTGGTCTCCTTAATGAAACACTTGTGCCATCACTACAATAACCAGAATCCTTTGAGACTGAAATTGAATGAAATTGAAAAAAAGTAATTAGCAACACCTGAAAAGGAACACAGCTAACACAGCCTCCCTGATGAGAGTTTGAGACTTGAAAGTACTTGGAGGAGTAGAACTAACTATTGTGCTTTGGAACTGTAGCAGTTGGGATTTAACCCTGGTAATTTTTGAACATTGTTGGGACTATTTGCATCTGGGATTCAGCCCTGTTATTATTTTTTGAACTGTGTTGGGATTCAACCCTGTTATTACTTACATCAGGATTAAATGACTTGGAACCAGAGTGCGCGCCCGACCTTCTTTTTCTACTTAATGTTACAGGAGACCCGGGCTCCAGAGGCAGCAGCACCGGGGCTATTATGCCCCCACTTTGGAGAGCCATATTCATGGTTTTCCCCCCTCCCCCAATTGTGGGTAAGATTTGTGTTTGGAGGGGAGTTGGTTCCTGGTCTCCTGAATGAAACACCTGTGCCATCACTACAATAACCAGAATCCTTTGAGACTGAATTTGAATGAAATTGAAAAAAGTAATTAGCAACACCTGAAAAGGAACACAGCTAACACAGCCTCCCTGATGAGAGTTTGAGACTTGAAAGTACTTGGAGGAGTAGAACTAACTATTGTGCTTTGGAACTGTAGCAGTTGGGATTTAACCCTGGTAATTTTTGAACATTGTTGGGACTATTTGCATCTGGGATTCAGCCCTGTTATTATTTTTTGAACTGCGTTGGGATTCAACCCTGTTATTACGTACATCCGGATTAAATGACTTGGAACCAGAGTGCGCGCCTGACCTTCTTTTTCTACTTAATGTTACAGGAGACCCGGGCTCCGGAGGCAGCAGCACCGGGGCTATTATGCCCCCACTTTGGAGAGCCATATTCATGGTTTTTCCCCCTCCCCCAATTGTGGGTAAGATTTGTGTTTGGAGGGGAGTTGGTTCCTGGTCTCCTTAATGAAACACTTGTGCCATCACTACAATAACCAGAATCCTTTGAGACTGAAATTGAATGAAATTGAAAAAAGTAATTAGCAACACCTGAAAAGGAACACAGCTAACACAGCCTCCCTGATGAGAGTTTGAGACTTGAAAGTACTTGGAGGAGTAGAACTAACTATTGTGCTTTGGAACTGTAGCAGTTGGGATTTAACCCTGGTAATTTTTGAACATTGTTGGGACTATTTGCATCTGGGATTCAGCCCTGTTATTATTTTTTGAACTGTGTTGGGATTCAACCCTGTTATTACTTACATCAGGATTAAATGACTTGGAACCAGAGTGCGCGCCCGACCTTCTTTTTCTACTTAATGTTACAGGAGACCCGGGCTCCAGAGGCAGCAGCACCGGGGCTATTATGCCCCCACTTTGGAGAGCCATATTCATGGTTTTCCCCCCTCCCCCAATTGTGGGTAAGATTTGTGTTTGGAGGGGAGTTGGTTCCTGGTCTCCTGAATGAAACACTTGTGCCATCACTACAATATCCAGAATCCTTTGAGACTGAAATTGAATGAAATTGAAAAAAGTAATTAGCAACACCTGAAAAGGAACACAGCTAACACAGCCTCCCTGATGAGAGTTTGAGACTTGAAAGTACTTGGAGGAGTAGAACTAACTATTGTGCTTTGGAACTGTAGCAGTTGGGATTTAACCCTGGTAATTTTTGAACATTGTTGGGACTATTTGCATCTGGGATTCAGCCCTGTTATTATTTTTTGAACTGTGTTGGGATTACTTAAATCAGGATTAAATGACTTGGAACAAGAGTGCGCGCCTGGCCTTCTTTTTCTACTTAATGTTACAGGAGACCCGGGCTCCAGAGGCAGCAGCACCGGGGCTATTATGCCCCCACTTTGGAGAGCCATATTCATGGTTTTCCCCCCTCCCCCAATTGTGGGTAAGATTTGTGTTTGGAGGGGAGTTGGTTCCTGGTCTCCTGAATGAAACACTTGTGCCATCACTACAATAACCAGAATCCTTTGAGACTGAAATTGAATGAAATTGAAAAAAGTAATTAGCAACACCTGAAAAGGAACACAGCTAACACAGCCTCCCTGATGAGAGTTTGAGACTTGAAAGTAGTTGGAGGAGTAGAACTAACTATTGTGCTTTGGAACTGTAGCAGTTGGGATTTAACCCTGGTAATTTTTGAACATTGTTGGGACTATTTGCATCTGGGATTCAGCCCTGTTATTATTTTTTGAACTGCGTTGGGATTCAACCCTGTTATTACGTACATCAGGATTAAATGACTTGGAACCAGAGTGCGCGCCTGACCTTCTTTTTCTACTTAATGTTACAGGAGACCCGGGCTCCAGAGGCAGCAGCACCGGGGCTATTATGCCCCCACTTTGGAGAGCCATATTCATGGTTTTCCCCCCTCCCCCAATTGTGGGTAAGATTTGTGTTTGGAGGGGAGTTGGTTCCTGGTCTCCTGAATGAAACACTTGTGCCATCACTACAATAACCAGAATCCTTTGAGACTGAAATTGAATGAAATTGAAAAAAGTAATTAGCAACACCGGAAAAGGAACACAGCTAACACAGCCTCCCTGATGAGAGTTTGAGACTTGAAAGTACTTGGAGGAGTAGAACTAACTATTGTGCTTTGGAACTGTAGCAGTTGGGATTTAACCCTGGTAATTTTTGAACATTG